>NW_012133787.1:0-127308 GCF_000403515.1 Pseudozyma hubeiensis SY62 | reverse complement strand
CCTCCCACCCACCCACACACACAGCACACGAATTCTTCAAGCAAAACTGAGAAAACGAAAGCACATATCATTACTAGAACCAAAAGGACGTAGAGACAGAGAAAGATCAAGGTACACACGGATCATGGTATCATCTGTTTTTTCGAAAGCCGGGCCGGATCCAAGAGCTAGAGAACTCGACGCTTCCTTCCAAGCTCGCTACAGTCACCCGATTCCTAGAACTTGACCTGTCCAGACCTCTCTACCTTGGGCTCCGCTCTACGCGCCCAAAACGTCTAGATCCAACCGATCAACCCTCTGGAACGGGCACCGAGCAGCAGCGAAAAGAGCGCCACCAACAAAGCCAACCGCTTGGCTACAACGCCGCCTTTTCCTGCCTCTTGGAACGAACGGTTACCCCCAAAAAAGGCCCATGCGAGCCGGGTGAGCGAGGTGCAGCAAGCGCGCGTGAGAAATTCCCGCCAGAATTTCGCAGCGGACCGTGAAAAAGGCGAAATGGGCACACCGCGCACCAGGGGACCGCCAAGAAAAGAAATCGCAGCAATCCACCGAGAGCACGGATGCCGAGTGTCGCAATCAGTGAGATGATGTAGCAGAAAAAGGACAGGGGCGAGCGTAAGCCAAACAAAGTCACGTCACGTGATTTACGAGTCCCATCAGTGGTTCCGTAGCCCATACAGTGCAATGCAAAAGGGAGGAAAGGAGGGCGCCGTAACATAATCGCAAGACAAATGCAGAGAGTCGAGCATACGGCGCCGAGGGGGAGATTGGAAGAGATAAAAGAGGTGTATCCGCTGCTCAGTGTGCTGTTCTTCCAATTGAGCCTGCCGAGCAAATGGGAAGAGCGGATAGAAGTGGTTGTAGAGCCCGTGCATGGATGGCCGCGAGAGGTCGAAACGCTATGCTGACGAAGCGTTGCATCTGTGCCCTCTCCACTGCACGGCGTCATCCGACAACGACTGAACGAGAAAAGGCAGAGGGAAAAGGGAAAGGGAACCGAGGAACACCGGATGGGCTCAGGACGGGTGGACGGGAAGAACACTTACGGATGAGTAGGTGACGCTCTTGTGCGGGTTGGATGGACGCTTGAACGAGATCGAGTAGGCAGCCAGCGCGCTCATCTTCTTGAGGTTGGCGTCCGTGTAAGGCGGGTAGCGAGAAGACATGACGAGCTCGATCACCTTACCGAGCAGACCGGAGGCGGGTGCGTCCAGGCTGGCACGCTGGTGGCTGAACTGGTCGAACGACGCCCTGCCGTGGTAGTTGCCGTAGCCCGAGGGACCGGTACCGCCGAAGGGGAGGGCGTCCACGGCAAAGTGGAGCAGAGTGTCGCCTTGGACGCACGCACCGGAGCGCGTGTTGTCAAAGAAGAACTCCTTGACCTTCTTGTCGCCTGCAAACAGGTACAGAGCCAGAGGCTGGTCGCGCGAGTTGATAAAGTCCACGGCAGCCTTGACGTCCCGGACGGGGACGATGGGCAGGAGAGGACCAAAGATCTCGCCGGTCATGACTGAGTCGTCCGGCTTGACGTCGGCAATGACGGTGGGAGGCAGGAACTTGGTGGCTTCTTCACCTTCGCCGCCGAGCACGACTTTGCCCTTGGTGCCCGAGAGCATGGCGTTCAAACGCTTCCAGTGACCGGGGTTGACAATGCGGGCGTAGCTTTCCGAGTTGTTGACACCACCCTTAAGCTCCGGGTAGAAGCGCTCGTAGGCCTTCTTGAGCTCCTGGACAAACTTGTCCTGCAGTTCGTGAGGGATAAGCACGTAGTCGGGGGCGATGCAGGTCTGACCACAGTTGAACGACTTGCCCCACAGGATGCGGTGCGCGGCGATGGTGAGATCGGCGCTCTTGTCGACGTAGACGGGCGACTTGCCGCCGAGCTCGAGCGTGGTGGGGCACAGCCACTTTGCGGCCTTTTCGGCGATGATGCGTCCGACGGTGCCGTTGCCGGTGTAGAAGATGTGCTCGAAGCGCTGGTCAAGGGCGGCGGTGGTCTCTGGGATGCCACCGTTGATGACGCGGTAGCACTCGGGGTCGAGGTACTTGTTCCAGAGCTCTGCGATGAGCTTTGCGGTGTGTCCGGCAACCTCGGAGGGCTTGAGGATGACAGTGTTGCCGGCAGCAATGGCGCCTACCACGGGACCGATCTGGACGGTGATGGGGTAGTTCCAGGCGCCGAGGACGAGAACGGTACCTTTGGGCTCGGAACGAACGCTGGCGCCGTGAGCAGCCCAAGCGAGACCAGCCCAAGGCTTGGTGGGCTTGGCCCACTTGTCGAGCTTTGCGACGGCCTCGACGATCTCATTAGTAGTGCCCATGAGCTCGGCAAAGATGCTCTCGAAGCGCGAACGGCCAAGATCCTTTCGAAGCGATTCAACAAAGGCATCCTGGTTGTCCTTGAGCATGTAGGCGAGCTGCTTGAGCTGGTTCTTTCGGTACTCGATGGAACGAGTCTTGCCGGTCAAGAAGGCGGCACGAAGATCGGAGACAATCTTTGGGATGTCATCGACGGCGGTGTATTGGAGGCCAGACTCGGCGGCGGCGGTAGCAGCAGCAGCCATGATTGTAGTCGATTTGTCGTAGAGATATGAAACGTCAAGTCGCAGTACAGGGATTGAAAGTAGCGATGTCGACGAGGACGAGGATGATGGTGAGCAAAACACAAGAGAGGGTGGCGAACAGCGAATGGAACGATACCAGCTGGACGGGTCAATGCACACTGTATACTGTAGTTGCGGCTCAGCCGAGTGACAGGAAGCGGAGAAGGTTGGCCGCACCGACAGCGGTTGCGGCGGCGGCAACAAATTCCGGCAGCCGACACGCTGAAACCGACAGGCATTGACTGACTGACGCAGAGGCCGCACACAGGCTGACGCGCGTTACAAATCGTCAAGCGAGCCAGCGACAAATCCGCATAAAATTGTGCTTTCAGAAGCTAGCGTGTATAGAGTGAAGGTCACCTGAAGATGTGCAGGCTGCAGGCTGAGATTCGTCTTGCAGCTCGTGGCCCCGCATCCGCGATTCGCTCGAGGTACAGTGGGTAGCCAAAGTGGATGCGAATGTGGCTGCTTCGGCTCTGCTCTGTCACCTCTTTCTCGGTCGCTTCCGATGCAGACAATCAGCCGATAGACTGAAAGAGCAGAGTGACACACACAGAGAGACACAACCACACGACCTGTCGAATCGGTCGCAATGAAATACAGCAAGTTTAGTCCAATCTACAAGACGAAAACGCGACCTCAAGCTACACACTGGATGTGCGCAGTGCAGGTTACCACCAGACCAGTCAAGGCTCACAATCCGTTAAGTTAGTGGACCCCGCAATCACCTTTTTTCCTGAACGACCTTGTCTCTCCCTCGTGGATGACACACACCCGTCACCTCACGGCGTATATTTTTCCCCGCTTTTCGTCACTGCACCGTTTGAAGACCTGCAGCAAAGCCGACGGTACACGCCAGTTCCATGTCACCCTTGGGACTGTACAGAAGATGCAGTGTCACGCTGCGAGGCATATCCACCTCGTATGATGTACGCTGATCCTGCATATGGCATTCCTGCGGTCGAGATGGGTCGTGGTGACTGCCAACCGTATCCGACGACGCTGTGAGCGAAGCAGCTCGGGGTTTGCCCGTCCCGAAGCTTTCCCACACCAACCTCGCTCTCAGACCCTTCGCTCTCGGCTAAGCAGCGTCACTTGGACGAGATGGCAATGCACGAGCCGCGGATCCTGCTGGCCGTCTCGAAGCCCGGTTTTTTGGCCTGATTCGCTTGTCAGATCGAACAAATTTTTCTTTTGCGTGTTACGCCCCGCAACTCGACACCGATGAGTTGGCCAAATCACGCCAGTCTCTTGGCACACGATGGCGCCTTCCCCTTTTCCATTTTCGGTTGGTCGTTGGCTGTGGTCATCGTGCACCGAGCGGATAGTCAGGGTCCAAGCTGCATGTTGTGCATCGCCCGGTCACATCACAACACACTGCTGCTTGTCCGCCAAACAAAAAATGAAGAGTGTGCAAGTTGGACCCTGTCAAAGCGTTGCGTGCCTGTCGGCTGGCACTATCGGTGGATGCAGCCCCTAAACATACAATCCTCTCTCTGACTCTGTATCGGCAACTGATGAAATCCTAGATTGGCACTGTTGTCCCGTGGATGCAGTGGGAGCGAGCCAGACTTCATCTCGCATGCGCTGCTTGAGACTGTGAGCTTGCAATAGATAAGTGGGTTCGGATCGAATCCGAAATCGTATGCGCCAGTGTGGGATTGTCCAACGGATGGATGCCGATCCTGTGTGAATGCAAGCCGAATGCAGTGCCAATCCCACGACTCGGTGCTCAGTTGCGCCTTGCTTGTTGAACACATCCGCTCCGCCTTGCTATCCGCTACAGACTGTAGCTTCCGAACATTGCAAAAACTCTGCTATCCTTGCAGAGCACGCATTCGAAACTGTGCAGCCTCGTCTGCTTTGCTTTCGGACGACAGTGACAAGCGACAATTCCGACATGGTATCCAACTCATCAAGCACTGCTACCTCGGGTGGCGATCAGGTTGGAGTCGCTTCGGAACCAGCCCCGCCTTCAACATCCGCATCCACTTCTGTGCCTACCGCTGCTGCTCACAGCACCACTTCGCAAGAGCCTTCGTCGCTCGCCGCCTTCTCGCCCGTTGGCACCAACAGCAACGACGTGACGGCCAACCACGCAAGCGCCTCTGCCATGTCAACAGCAGAAACTGCGACGGGAGCCGCTGACGCACCCGAATCCCATACGCCCTTATCAGTTCAGACTGCAGAGCCTTCCGATCCAGGCACATCCGCATCGCAAGTTCCAACCACCGCCTCGACGTCAACTACGTCCATGCTACCCCGCGCTTCCACGACCGTCTCTGCTTCATCGCCCAGCTCTGGCACTGCCACGCCTACCATCAGGAACGCAGCCCCACGCGCTCCGACCACGACCGCTGTTCCCAACAGGTACTCTCATTCTCAAGCTCCAGCGTCTGGCTCCACCCACGTCTCAGCTCGTCGACCTGTAGCTCGACTCAGTGCTCAAGCTCCTAACTCTCGCGAGCGAGCTGTGCGCAATCAGTCTGCTGCCTCAGCATTAGCTTCACCCTTCCAATCGCACGCCATGCCGTCCATCTTTGGATACTATTCGCACGATGCAAATCCTGTTAGCAACCTCGCCTCCACCGCCTCTCCCAGCTCCAGTCTAGGCGCCCAGCAGTGGTCGCAGTCACTTAGAGAGTCCATCTATCATCAACGATCCGCCTCTCATTCGCCTGTTCCTGTTCGCCCGAATCATTCCGCAGCCTCTACGCCTACTTTCAGCCCCCGAGCCGGTTCGATAAGCTTCTACGCTGCTCATCCACAGCGTCAGAACGCACGTGTATCCTCCCATCTTGGCAACACGTATCGCTCTGCAGAGACGCAACGCAGCACCGTTGCTCATTCCGTCCCAGCCGCCTCTGGCTGGGATTCGAGCCTGCTCGCCTCTTCTCTCCGTGCTGAGCAGCCTATCTTTGAAGAGACCACCACGATCTCCTTCACCTGGTCCATTCGCGATCTCCACTTGCTCCGCGAAGAGGTCGAGCACTCACCTCCGCCGTCAGAGGGCGGTCGTTCAGTATCTGCGGGAGCTGGCAAAAGTGATGTCTGGACTAGTCAACCAGTATTTGGTGACAACAAGTGGAAGCTCGAGCTCGTTCGTACTACTCGCCCTCTCACCGACCAGTCTCAAGAGAATGACTCGACCAATGAACACGATGGCTCGGATGATGGTAACGATGAGGTCACGGCGGCCAATATCCCCAGCGCCGATACAGCTGCTGATCAAGTCAACGATTCGGACTCGGCCGCAAGTCGCCCCAGTATCACCATCCTGTCTGTCTACTTGACTGCCCTGGTATTGGAGTACACGCATGCCAATGTCGAGATCCCTGCTTCCATCATGGTTGGGTTGAGACCCATCCGAGCAGCTGTCGGCCGACGCGGCGCCGAGAGCGGAGGCTATCTGTGGCGACGCTTCTATGACTACACGTTCCAGAAGGAGGCCGACCTCTTCACCTGCCACGACCTTCCGAGCGTATCCGAGATGCTACAGGACCTCAATGTCGCGCGTGACGATGCAGTCGCCCTCACCATTCAGCTTGGCTTGGGGCCCGGTCACACGCGCGCTCGATCTGGTCAGCTCGACGATGCCGCTGCCTCACATGCTCCCATCGAAGTTGACGGTCATCACCTGGTTCCCAGAGCCGTGCTCAGCTCGCTTCATGGCTTACTCGACGATGCTAACACGGGTGATGTGCGCATCCTGGTTCGGGAAAGGGGTGTCTTGCTGCCGGAACTGTCCGACTGTGCCTCAATGTCGGATGATGGGCATCCCGACAACACCATCACAGAAAATATCGGACGCGTCGTCCCATATCCCATCGGTTCCAGCTGCCCTACCGCTCCTGCTTCCGCGCACCAGTCCGAAGCTCCGACATTCACTTCGATCGACGATGACCCGGACCGCATCTTTGTCCGCGATCGTGTGCTGTGGGCACATGCCAGCGTCCTCAAGAGCCGCAGCGACTATTTTCAGACTATGCTTGCCTCCGACTTTAGCGAGGGGATCAGCCGCAACTATGCGGCAGTCGGAGCGAGCGCCGCTTACGGCCGCAACGTGCGCACACTCCAGATCTCGGATGCCGACTTCGTCACAGCCTACTGGTTCCTGCGCTATCTGTACACGGATGACATTCAATTCGCGGACAAGGAAGACGTGCGCAGCGCCATACTCGATGAAGAATGGGCGAAAGGTGCTGACGTTGGCCATCTCACAGCTGGATCGGCGAGCGGGGATGCCGGTCACGCTGGAGCTCTGCCCAGGAATCTGCTCGTCGAGTGGACGCCGATCTCGCAGCTCAAGGACAACGATGATTTCGAGATGGACGGCATGGGCTTTTCGATGAGCGCCGCCCCATCCGCAGGTGGTCCGCGAGGTGTTTCGGGCTCGTTTGTTCTGCAAAAGCCTTCCACCACATCTGGATCTCTGCGACAGAGAACGAGTGCTGCGGGACTGGTCGACGGAGCAAGTGGTAGTGTCAGTGCTCGCCCTCTGTCAGCGCCGAACTCGCCCTCGTCCGTCATCGACGCAAGCGCAGCCAGCAAGCATCACACCACGGACGAAGCCAGTCGCGCATCGGGTCGTGCCACATCCAACGCTCCTGCAGCAACCCTCGACCCGCACGCCCACCCTTGCGCCGACCCGGGTCCCGCCTCGGCGCTGTCGATCTTCAAGCTGGCGCACCGCTACCACATGCAGGAGCTCTCGCGGCTCGCGGCGATGCACATGGTGGCGACGCTGACGCCGCAGTCGGCGTTCCCGATGCTGCTCGCCACGTCCATGTACACGGAGCTGCACACGCGCATCAAGACGTACGTGTACCAGCAGTGGCATCTCGTCTCGCACACGGAGGAGTTTGAGCGCTGCTGCGACGAAGTTAGCGTGGGGATGTGGGGTGCGGATGCGGGGAAGACGATGAGGGCGTTTGTCAGGAGCTTGGTGTCGCCGTTGAGGGCGGGGGGTCAGACGTGATGGTTGTGGGGTATGCCGTTTCATTGGGAACGCTGGCGGGTGCGGTGGGACAAGTGTATTTACAGCGTCGTTCCTACAAAAATTCTGGTGAGAGGCTGGCGTGGAGAGCTGAGTAGCCCCGCGTCTCAATTCGACTTCTTCTGGCCCTCTGACACCAGATGGTAATCCTCTGGCCTCTCTCCACTAGTGCCCTTCTCCCTCAACTGCCTCTCCTTCCTATCGACCTTGCTGTTGACGCTCTGCCAGCTCTTTCCGGCTCCGACGAATCTGCTGAAGAAGCCGGCAACGCCGCGCATGCTTGCCTCGTCCTCGTCGATACCTGCGACGTCTGCTCTTTGACGTTCTGCATCCATGTTTTTCAGCTCTTGGAGCATCATCGCTCTGACTTTTTCGGTGAGGTCGTTTGCGTCTGCTGCGGTGAGGTGTTTGGTAGGGACGGGGGGTAGGACTTTGATCTTGATGGTTCCGCTTTCGAATCTGGATTTCGAGTCGAAGAGACGGTTGTAGTTTTCGCACACGACGGGTACCACCGGAACGCCGGCTTGGATGGCTAGGTGGAAAGCGCCCTTTTTGAAGGGCAGTAGATCAGGGGTGGCGAGGCCGGAACGTGTTCCTTCGGGGAAGATCCAGAGTGAGAGTTTCTTGTCGTTCATAGTCTTGCCTACTTCCGAAAAGGCTTTGATGCTATCCTTGAGGTTCTTACGGTTGATGAATACTGCACCGGAGAGCTTCATGAACTGTCCGAGGAGCGGTGCAAATTGCAGTTCCTTCTTGGCCATGATGGAAGCGGATTTGGGGAAGATTCTACCGAGGTAGAGGATGTCCATTGCAGTCTGGTGGTTGCCGACGACGACGGCGGGTGTAGCGGAAGCGAAGTGCTCCTCGCCTTCGACGACGAAGCGGATGCCGACGAGCGGTGCGGTCAAGCGCCAGAAGGATCGCGCTACGACCTTGTTGATGTTGAGTCGTTGGCCCGGAACGAACGAGAGGAAGATCGAGACAAAGATCCCCCAGACGGAACACGTGGCGAGACCGGCGATGTAGATGAGAGAGTTGAGGTAGAAGCGCACTTTCTGAGAGCGTGGGGAGACGAGGGCGAGGAGGAGCAGGGCGCCCGCCGTGAGGGTGGAGAGCGATTTGGAGAGCACTGCCATGCTGAACGTGAACGGCAGGGTGACGAGGGAAAAGAGTAGTGTACACGGATGGTTGGTGGTCTGACGATGGTTGGACATCAAACAGGTGGGAAGAACGAGGTGCTTGCAGTGACCCAGAGCGAAAAGGGCACGCGATCGGACGAACGATGACTGTATGTGTGGTGTATACTGTAGGAGGATGGTGATGGTGGTGATGGTGGTGATGGTGGTAGTGATGGGGCACATCCGGTTTGATGTCGATGCATTTGCCGAGGTTTTTCTCTGCAATGTGAATCCAAAGCCAAAAGAACGCAAGACGCACAGACGTGGTCGACTCGCACCGTCACGCGCGAACCACCCGCGTATCGCTTGCGTCTCGAGATGGAGTCGAACGTGAGTTTCACCGGAAAGCGCAACCATTCACGGTCTAACATTCGACGATGTTCGATCCTCGAAAAAGTGGGCCGCTTGCTTTTCTCTCGAGTCGCAACATCATATGCTACGACGCAATCCCGACTCCCACCCGTGACCATCACGCTTCATGTTGGCCACAGTAGCCCTGTTCCGTGCTCTCGAGCCGAGCTATCGCACAAGCGCTCGTACGAAACACAAATTTGAACGCAGCTGCCAATTTTGTTGCTTCCTCCTCTCGCACACTTCGTCAGTGATCTTCATCGCTCTTCATTCATTCCCCCCCACACCGTCGACTGTTTCGCTGTTCCCACTCCATCGAACCTATTGAACTGCACTTCTCGCTTACGTTGACATGCATCCTGGAAGCACGATTGTCTGTGTGTCCACCTCCAGCCTCAAGCCACACCGCTTTCCCCCGCCAAAAGGGTGGACCGGCAAACTTCTTCCGTCTTTCTCGCCTTTCCTTTCTGTTCTCAAGGTGTTAGCCGAGCGAAGGCACCGGAGTGGGCTTAACCGCAAAGGGACGGTTTCGCTTCGGTTCATTCGATGGGGAAAAGAAGAAAAAGAGCAGCGGACGGAGAAGGAAAAAAAGAATGCCGATCTGCCGTCGATTAGTGCGCATCGAATTGTGCAGCTTTTGTGTGGGGAGAAGGAGGCGGCGGACCGGCGTACTTCGCTTGTAGATTTCTTTCCCCACACTCACACACACAGAAATGCCAGTTTTTTTTGCCGAGCTTACCCTGTGCTCCTTCTGAAGCAGAAAGGAAGCGTGACCTTCGCTTACCATGTCTGCCAGGCTACCGACACGTTACCATTCCGGCGTTCTGACAGATGCGCTACGGAGACCAACGTGGTGTGGGGATTCCAGAGAGCACCGGCGACCCTCCTTTAACATGTGACTTTAGTTCAGGGCGCGCGTTGGCGAGGTAGGAAACGTGAAGCGTTGGGCGCAAGGTGGGGTGGGGTGCATTGCCGATGGTCGCGTCATTGTGGATTGGGCTTTCCTTGAAGACGGTTCGGAGAACGATGCTTGCGGAAGAGGGTGCGCAGGTCGCCGGTGAAGAGCATGTGCTTTTTTTGTGCACTTTCGGATGATGCTAAGCACAGACCTGCTTGGTAGACCGAGGGCGGAGCTAAGAGAAGCTGCGGTTACAGGAGCGATTCTTCGAGAGAGGTTCCAAAGATGGACCCTGAGATGCAGGGGTGGGTTGGAGGAGCGGCCCACTGCGCACCGGTCAGCGCTATACACGCAATTGCTGTACAGAGGCCGTGTCTACATCCATCGTCCATAAATACCACCCTTCTCTCACTCCAATTACTCCCTTCCGACTCATCACCCTTTTCACCTCAAGGCCTCCTCCACCAAAAGCGTCGAAGAGTGAGACACACTCTCTCTCGCTCAGTCAGTCCTCGCACCATGTTGATCAAACGCGAAATCACCCTGGCGCCGATCGCCTTTATGCACCTCAACTTCTCCTTCCCGGACTGTACCAAGCCACCGCTCTCCTCCAATGCCATCTGCAACCCTTCGCTCGACTACTACACGCGAGCCTCCGCCCTCGTCAACGAATTCAACACCACCGAGCTCGTCAACAACACCATCAACTACGCTCCCGGCGTCCCGCGTCTCGGCGTGCCCAACTACCAGTGGTGGACTGAGGCGCTGCACGGAGTAGCTGGAAGTCCCGGTGTCAATTTTAATGAGGACGAGTCGGCAGAGTATGGTTCTGCGACGAGTTTCCCCCAGATCATCAACTTGGGTGCTACGTTCGACGACGGGCTTTATCAGCAGGTGGCTTCGCACATTGCGAACGAGACGAGGGCGTACAGCAACGCTGGGAAGGCAGGGTTGAACCTGTACAGTCCTCTCAACATCAACGCCTTCCGCGATCCTAGGTGGGGTCGTGGACAGGAGACGGTCGGTGAGGACCCGCTTCACCTCAGTCGGTTCGCCGTCAAAGTCGTACACGGTCTCCAAGGTCCGCAGGCGCAAGACGACAAGAACCCGCGTCTCACCGTCGCCGCTACGTGCAAGCACTATCTCGCATACGACATCGAAGAGTACGATGGGGTGGAGAGGTACCAGTACAACTCGATCGTCTCAAAGCAGGATCTGGCGGACTTCTACCTGCCTCAGTTCCGTGCTTGTGTCAGGGATGGAGGGGCCACGACGTTGATGACTTCGTACAACGCGGTCAACAGCGTACCCCCCTCCGCGTCGAAGTACTACCTCGAAACGTTGGCGAGGAAGACGTGGGGGTTGGACAGGCACAACAACTACGTTACTTCGGACTGCGATGCCGTCGCCAACGTGTACGACGGTCACCACTACGCCGACAACTACGTCCAGGCTGCTGCGGACAGCATCAACGCCGGCACGGATCTCGACTGCGGCGCCACCTACTCGGACAACCTCAACGCCGCTCTCCAGCAGAACCTGACCGATGTCAAGACGATCCGTCGTGCCGTTACGCGGATGTTCGGATCGCTCGTGCGACTGGGTTACTTCGACAAGGCGGAAGGGCAGCCTTTGAGGCAGTTGGGTTGGAAGGATGTTAACGGGAAAGCGGCGCAGGATCTGGCGTACACTTCGGCGGCGCAGAGTTTGACGTTGTTGAAGAATGTCCAGAAAACACTTCCACTGGAAGAGAAGGATACGAGGGGGAAGAAGATCGCGCTGATCGGACCGTATACGAATGCGACGGTTGCGCTGCGTGGCAACTACGCAGGACCCTCGCCCTTCGTCATCACCATGCTTCAAGCCGCTCAAAACACCTTCGCCGACTCGACGATCGTCTCTGCCAACGGAACCAACATCACCGGCGCCTACAACCCCACCCTCGCCTCGGCCGCTCTCGACGCTGCTCGAGACAGCGACACGATCATCTTCGCCGGAGGAATCGACCCCACCGTGGAAGGGGAGGCCAACGACCGGCTCAACATCACCTGGCCTCCCGCGCAGCTGCAGTTGATCGACGAACTGAGCAAGCTCAACAAGAAGCTCGTCGTCATCCAGTTCGGTGGTGGACAGATCGATGGAGCTGCGCTGAAGGCGAACCCGAAGGTAGGGGGGTTGTTGTGGGCGGGGTATCCGGGACAGAGTGGTGCGCAGGCGGTGATGGACGTAGTGGCGGGTAAGATGAGTCCGGCTGGAAGGCTGCCCATCACGCAGTACCCGGGAAGCTACACCGACGGTCTGCCCGAGTCCAAGATGGCCTTGAGACCGGATGCAGCCACCAACTACCCGGGAAGAACGTACAAGTGGTACTCGGGCAACGCGACCTATCCCTTCGGCTACGGATTGCACTATACGACCTTTGCGGCTTCCATCAAGAGTCCTTCCGAGTACACGATCCCCTCTTCGACCAGCAACTACGCGGAACACGAAACGGTAGCAGACATCGAGGTGACGTTGCACAACACGGGAAAGACGACCTCGGACTACGCAGCACTGCTCTTCGCCAAGCACAGCAACGGTCCAGCTCCCTATCCGAAGAGGAGCTTGGCAGGGTACACGAAGGTGAAATCGGTGAAGCCGGGGGAGAAGAGACAGGTGGTGGTCAAGGTGACCCAGGCGGCGTTGGCGAGGGCGGACGCGGGGGGCAATGAGATTCTGTACCCGGGCGAGTATACGTTGGAGTTAGATACCGAGGAAGGCGTGGAGAAGGTGTTGGCGAGCACCAAGTTGAGGTTGATGGGGCAGGAGAAGAATGTGATCCCGTGGGTGAAGGGGGATATGTCGTGAAGAGCGGAGCGGAGAAGGAAGGACTTTGCTCGATGCTGCATCGGAAGAAGAATGTTGTTGGAGGCGAGTTTGTATTGCGATGAGAAGAAGTTGTTTGTATCAGACAATGCCGGAGCAATACATGATTGACAGACAGAATTACACAGCGTGCCTTGTGGAGAATCTGAGTGAGATGCCCAAACCCACATCCAACATCTTGTTCTCCGCGCTTCACGCGGTCGTCGGAGCACTGGCGATGGCCGGCAACCTCAACAACCTCTTGACATCCTCATTCTCTGCCACCTCCTGCTCCTCCCTCCTGACCTTTTCCCTCTGCCTCTCCTTCCACTCGCTCTCCAACGCCTTTTGACTCAACGTCCTGCTCGCAATCACCAACTTCCACCACTTCAAGTAGACCTCCTTGACCTCCTTCTCGCCCATCTTGCCATCGGACGCCTCTCCCATGCGCTGGCACAATTCTCCCTCTGGGATCTTTGCGAACCTTGAACCGTCCATACCGTCCAACACGACCTGCACCTGCTCCTCGCCCAGCGGAGAATACTTTGCGAGCCAAGCAGCGAGTCGTTCGTTGGACCAGAAAAAAACGTTTCTACCTTGGGGATCTGGTTTCAACTCGATCCTCTCGTGTGGAGAGGTGACGAGAGCATCAGCATAGCGCAGCGTGTTCAAGCTGGCCGCCACATCCACCGCGTCTGGACTGGCAGTTGCGATGAGCACCGTATGCGTCGGTTGACGCGAATACAAGTCGAACGCTTCCTTGAGCGCGAGCGTCAACTTGCTGCTTCGAAAGGGAATGTGAGGAACACTCCCATTCGCGGCTGTAGCAGGGGAGGTTCGAGCACGTATGCAGTTCTTGAGCGTCATGAGGCTGGTATTGATCGCAACGGTCTCGGACATACGGGTGGGATCTTTGGAGGATGAGGGGGAGTGGTCGGCTGCACGTTCGCTTCCAGCAAGATCGACCAGCTGAAGCACTCCCGGGGTGGAGTTGCGGTCGGTGGTCGAAGTGCAGATGATTCGAATGATCGCGTGCGATCGTGACGATGTAGGGTTCTTTTCGGTACCCCGCGTGATGCGTTGCGACCAAGCAGCGGTGATCTCCTCCAACATCTCAATTGCGCTGGAAACGGTCTTGGTAGTGGTCTTGCTGAAGGTGGAGGAACCAGCGATGTTTTCCGCGATCAAAACTCGTGCGTTCGAAAGATCGAACAGATCGTTGACCTTGTTCTTTCCGTAGATCTCAATAGCCTGAATCGAGATCGAGCATTGACCGTCGTTGGAAGAGAATAAGGTGGAGATGGCGAGACGGGAGCATTCGGACAGCGTGTAGGTTTTGCCAGACCCGGTTTGACCGTAGGCGAGGACGGTGGAGTATCCGCCGCGCAGGACGAAGGGTATGAGGGGTTCGATGTGGTAGGTGTAGAGGGTGGAGGTGGCGGAGTCGGGGAGGTAGCAGTGGTCGGAGGTGAAGGTGTGAGGTGTGTGGGTAGGGGTCGAGGAGGAGAGGGCGGTGGAGGAGCGCGGTTCGAGGACGGTGGTGGTGGTGTGAGGTGGGGAGGAGGTGATGAGTGGAGGAGGGGTGGGGGAGAGGAAGGATGGTCGGATGCGGAAGAGGACGGTAAAGTCGCGTTCCATGGTGTAGGATGGTGATGATGATGAAGAGGACGAAAGCAAACTGGTAGTACAAGGTGTTGGAGTGTTGGTCTTTCCTCTTTGGACTCGCGCGTGTCTCCGCGGCCTGCGTTTTCTGGCAGTTCTTGGCATTTTGGAACGCATTTCCAGAGTTGGTCGAATTTCTCCTTTGCTCCCCCACACCCATCCTCACACGATGAGAAATGTTACGTCGTTCAGCCACCGCGCACCGCCGTTATCGCAATCCGGACAAGACCGACGAATCAGACTCTCCAAACGGCGGTTGACAGCGCGCCGGTTGAAATTACAGTGCAAGACTTGTCTGCTCGCCTGTCCAAAATGGCAAGTTCAAGAAGAGCAACTCGCTTAGCCGCTGTGGCTTCTGGTGCGTCGGATCGACAAGGTCCGAAGCCTCTTTCCTCTCGCGGATCTGCAGAGAGGGAGCAAGTCACGAGATATGGTCAATCTCCGAGCAGCCGCTCGACGTTCAGACCGATAAGCCGACGTTGGCGCGATGCAGGTACACCGGCTGGGTGGGGTTCGTTTGGAGGACCCTTTCGGTGTGGGCAGAAAAGTGAGAAGATCGCTCCATGATACGTTCGCGATGGGGTGGTGAACGACAGCATATATACTTCATATCTTCAAGTTTTTCTTCGTCGTTGCTTCACACTTCTCCTCCCATCCAGACACGACGATATGTTAGGTGGCACGTTCCAGAAAAGCTCCGCGGCACTGCTGCTCCTCGGCCAGCTAGCAACACTCTCTTTCGGCTCTACCATCCCTGCCATCTCCCCTCGCAGCAGCAAGAGCGACGGCTTCATCCTCGAGCATCACCTCGGCAACCTCTCCCCTTACTTTGACGCTCCCATCCCATCCCACCTCTCGCTCGGCGTCCCCTCCGGCTGCCACGTCTCTCAAGTCTCGCTCATCCACCGTCACGGCTCGCGCGGACCCATCTCGCAGGAAATCGGTACCATCCGAAACCTCTCGTACTACCTCAACAACCACACCTCTCTCCTCACCTCGCCTCACTCCGCACCACCGCGCAAGCTCGCCTTCTTGGCTCAGAACGGTGGTGGCTGGAGTTCGGATAACTTGCATCAGGACGACCTCACTGCTGTCGGTCGTCGGGAGCTCTTCGACCATGGCGTGCAGATGAAGCTCGACTATCCCCATCACAACACCACGCTGTTCTTGGCAGGACAGCAGGATAGGGTGGTTGAATCGGCTCAATGGTTCGCAGCTGGATACCTCGGCAAGAACTACAACTCGACGGGTACGCTCGATGTTATCTCGGAAAGCCTCGGTGTCAAGTCCTACATCACACCGACGGAGACGTGCAAGAACTGGACGTATTCCTCCGGTGGAAAACCCGTCGAGCAATGGGGCAAAGTCTACCTTCCACCCATCGCGAAACAACTCAATGCCGAGGTAGCAAAAGTTTGGCCGGGGTTGAGCTTCACGGAGGACAACGTTCACGGTATGCTGTGGGCGTGTGCGTACGAGTTGGCGAGCAAGGGAAAGGTGGCACAATCGAACTGGTGCGGGGTGTTTGAGAAGGATCAGATCGAGCAGTTCGAGTACGAATTGGATCTGCTGATGCGCGGTGCATTCGGGTATGGGCTACCTAACGGGTCTGGTCAGGTGATGGGGAGTTTGTTCGTTTCGAATTTGACGCAACGTCTTACCCAACCGGAGATGTTCAAGGAACCAAATGGGGAGCAGAGGACGTTGTTCTTTGACTTTGCACACGATACGACGATCGATCTCATCCTCACCACCCTAGGTCTAGCCGCGGATAAGACGTACCCGGTCGAGGGACCAGTCAACCCACAGAGGAACTGGAGGACGAGCTATCAGGTTCCGTTCGCCGCTCAGATGGAGTGGAGGAAGCTCAGCTGTGACGCGGGTAGGAAGGAGATGATTCAGCTGCATTTGAACAAGGCTCCGGTTGATTTGGGCAAGCTGTGCAGGACGGATGGGTTTGGCGGGTGCGTGTTGGACGAATTCTTGGAGGCGGAGCAGGTGAAGAAGGCGAACGAGGTGCAGGTGGGGGATGACGTCTGGACTGCTGCTTGTGGCAAGTGAGCGTCATCCTGGTAGCTCGTCAAGCACTGTCTCTGGTCGTGGAAGATATTGTATCGCGCCTTGCGTACTGGGATGGATTGCAGTGTGTGAGCATGTGTTGAGACTCACGAGCTATGAGAGACGACGAGCATGGTGAATATTTCGGTTCGGCAGTTTCTCAAACCTAACATTTATATTTGATAATTGCGAAATGTGGAGAAATCGTCGCGGCTTCTTACGCAAACACTGAAAGCTGCAGCTTCTCGCCCGCTCTCTCTGTCTCCGGACTTGGTCCGAGCTCACCCTCTCGCACCGCTATCACCACCATCATCGTTGTCGCTTCGTACCCTTTCAGGATCACCCGTCGACCGCCGTTCATGTTGGCACGTCCAGCAGCCCGGTTCATCCTCCAACGCTCAACCACTCTCACCACCTCGCGCACAACCTCTTTCGCCCTCACCACTTCCACGCGTCTAGCTCTTTCTCGACCGCGCCCCTTGACCATGTCATCCTCCTCCTCTGCCGCTGCCCCGGCACCCGTCATGCCCACCTTCACCAAGACCCCTCTCCCCGACTTCTCCACCTCCAACCCGCTCGGCTCTCCGAACAAGTACATCTCCACCGCCGCCTGTCTCATCATCGGCGACGAGGTGCTCAACGGCAAAACCAAGGACTCGAACAGCAACTATTTCGCCAAATTCTGCTTCGACCTCGGCATTGATCTCAAACGGATCGAAGTGATTCCGGATGATGAAGAGGTGATTGTGGAAGCGGCTAGACGTCTTACGCGGGATCACGATTTTGTGATTTCTTCGGGGGGGATCGGTCCTACACCGGATGACATCACCTATTCTTCCATGGCAAAAGCGTTTTCGCAAGACGGGAAGTTGGTTTACGACGAAGAGGTGATTCGACGTATGGCGGAGAACCTCAAAGCTCGTCAAGTCAACACCTCGGGCATTACAGAGGATATGATCACGGCGAGAAAACGTATGGCTCTGTTCCCAGCAGAAAAGGCAGAGGTGATCTTCCCAACGGAAAACCTCTGGGTTCCAGTCGTTAGGATGGATGGCAAGCTGTGCATCCTCCCCGGCGTTCCAAGACTCTTCGAAGCCCTCATCGACGGCCTAGAACCCTACCTACCCCTAGACCCTAACCGTCCCCGTCCCTACAGAGTCCTGATCCATACAAGGTTGCCCGAAAGCAACATCTCCCCCTTCCTGGTAGAGCTAACCGAAAAGTGCAAGAAGTGGGAGATCAAGGTCGGAAGTTACCCCAAATGGAACAACGGTGTCGATGTAAGTTTGATCGGAAACGACTGGGATAAGCTCAAAGAGTTGATCCCGGAGGTCGAGGAGAGGGTGGAGGGGAAGCTGATCGAGAGTGGACAGCTGGGCAAGAGCCGTGAGCAACAACAGCAGCACAAGATGTGATGGAAATCAAGGAGGAGCAGGAGACACACACGCGGAAGGCTCACACACGGGAGAGATGATACAAGACGATGGTTCACAATGTCTTATGTGGGAATTGCTGGATGGAATAACTTATCAAGACATCAAGCGGGAGTACGATTACAGAGATGCGGGTGACAAAAGAGAAGATGCTGAGAAGAGGGAAATGCAAGATGCGAATGCCAAGTCATGAATGCTGCTTAGTCGTCGACGATATGTCGACCTGTGTGTGTTGTGTGATGTAGGTCAGGTGCAAAAAGGTGTCCCGCGAGGGTGGTTGAGCCTAATCGAGCGGATCCTCTTCGATCTTTGCGTGCCCGAATTCGTCCAAGTCGTCGTCTTCGTCCGACATGTCCTCGTCCTCCATGCCGTTCGCGTTAGCGTTCCCCTCGTGATTGGGCAACACCACCAGCCCGTTCCTATGCGGATCGAACTGCACGCTGATCTGCGGATCCTCCTTGATGTTGACCCTGCCGGACAGGATGAGGATCGACAGCGGCGAGAGCAGCTCCTGCTGGATCGCCCTGTTGAGCGGTCGAGCACCCATCGTAGGCGAGAAGCCGATCGAGACCAAAAAGTCCTTTGCTGCGTCGTCGAGCACCAACCTGGACTTGCCGCCGTTCGCCTGGATCCTCTGCTCGATCTCGCGCAGACGCACATCCACGATCGACTTGACGTTGCGGCGCGACAGCTTGCTGAACACGACGATGCTGTCGATGCGGTTGACAAATTCGGTGGGCATGGCGGCCTTGATGCTGTTCATGACGAGCTGGCGCGTGGCGTCGTTCATGCTCTCGTCCTCGGATTCGTTGATGTACGACGAGCCGAGGTTCGAGGTCATGATGATGATCGTGTTGCGGAACGAGACCTGGCGACCCTGGCTGTCCTGCAGACGGCCCTCGTCGAGCACGCCGAGGAAGAGCTGGATGAACTCGCGCGCCGCCTTCTCGATCTCGTCGAGCAGGACAATGCTGAAGGGCTTGCGGCGAACGGCTTCGGTCAGAACACCGCCTTCCTCGTGGCCGACGTAGCCGGGAGGCGCGCCGATGAGACGCGAGATCGAGTGCTTCTCGGAAAACTCGCTGCAGTCGATGCGAATCATGGCATCGGCCGAGTCGAACATGCACTTGGCCAAGGTACGGCTGAGCAGCGTCTTTCCCGAGCCCGAAGAGCCGGCGAAGAGGAACGAGGCGATCGGACGGTTCGCATCCGCGAGACCGGAGCGAGAGAGTCGAATGGCTTGGGCAACGCTCTTGACCGCCTCATCCTGGCCGATGACCTCCTTAGCCAAGGTACGCTCGAGGCGGAGCAGCTTGTTCTTCTCGGACTCGAGCATGCGCGAGACGGGTATGCCCGTCCATCGCGAGACGATGGCGGCGATCGAATCAGAGGTGACCGCGTTGTTGTCCGAGTTGAGACCTTCCTCTTCGCGTTTGCGTTCGGCCGCCTGGAGCTGCTGCAGCTTGGTCTCCAGATCGGGCAGCGCGTAGAACTTGAGATCCGAAGCGGTGGCGAGATCGTAGCGACGCTCGGCCTCGGCGATCTTGGCTCGCACCTCCTCCATCTTGCGACGGACCGAGTTGATCTCCTCGCCCTTTGCCTTCTGCGCTTCGAAGGCCGCCTTGATGGGTGCGAGTTCGTCATCGATGGCCTGGATCTGCTTCTTGGTCTCCTCGAGCGACTGCTTGGACTGGGCGTCCTTCTCTCGGGAGAGTGCGTGCACGGCAATCTCGAGCTGCAGACGCTTGCGCTCGAGCTTGTCGACCTCTTCGGGGACAGTCTCACGCGACACCCTGACGTCGGCGCAGGCCTCGTCGACCAGGTCGATGGCCGAGTCGGGCAGACGTCGATCGGTGAGGTAGCGTTTTGCAAGCTGGGCTGCCGATACGATGGCCGAGTCGAGGATGCGTACGCCGTGGTGGACCTCGTACTTGTCGCGGATACCTCGGAGGATGGCGATGCAGTCCTCGACGGTGGGCTCGTTGACGAGGATCGATTGGAATCGACGCTCGAGCGCGGCGTCCTTCTCGATGTATTGCCTGTATTCGTTGGCGGTGGTGCAGCCGATGACGCGGAGCTTGCCGCGGGCCAGCATAGGCTTGAGCAGGTTGGCAGCATCCATGCCACCTCCGGAACTGCCTTGGCCTGCCATGAGCAGGTGCATCTCGTCGATGAAGAGGATGCAGGGTGTACCGTCAGCGGTCATCTTTTCAATATCGGAGAGCACCGCCTTGACACGCTCCTCGTACTCGCCGCGGTACTTGGCGCCGGCCATGAGGCCACCGACGTCGAGGCTGAGGATCTTGCCAAGAAGGTTGGGCGGCACATCGCGGTCGACGACACGCTGGGCCAGACCTTCGACGATGGCGGTCTTACCTACACCGGGACTGCCGATGAGCACGGCGTTGTTCTTCGTCCTCCTGGAGAGGACGCGGACGGCTCGTCGGATTTCCTGGTCACGGCCGATGACGGGATCGAGCGAGCCCTCGGCTGCGAGCTGTGTGAGATCGGTGCAGTACTTTGCGAGTGCGTCGTAGCCCGCTTCGGCCGTCTTGCTGTCAATGTGTCGGCCACCGCGTGCCTGTGTGATGGCAGTCTTGATGAGCTGTTCGTTGGCGAGACCGGCTTCTTTGAGCAGCTGTTTGATGGTGTTATCGTGGATGAGGCCGAGAAGGATGTGGTCTTGCGCGATGTAGGCGTCTCGCTGTGTGCTTTTCTGGTTTTCCGCTTCTTTCAAGACCTTGAGCGCAGGGCTGGATAGGCTGATGTCGTCGGGCGGAGGCTCCTGGGAAGGGATTTTGCGTATTGCTGTGCGAAGCTTGTCTTCGAATATCTTGGTGTCGACGCCAGCCTTGGTGCAGATGCTTTTGAAGAGCGATTGGCTCGATTCGTTGGTGGATTGAACGCCTTGTGAGTTGGAAGTGTCGTCGGTCAAGAGCGCCAGCGCAATGTGGACAGGGCTGACCTGGGGATGCGAGTGGTCCTTGGCGAGCTGGAGCGCTGCCGAGACCGATGACTGAGCGCGTTCCGTGAATTCAAACGACATGGTGTGAATGCGAAGGTATCAGGTGGACGTCAAAGCTTGTGAGGGATTGAAGTGATTGTGATATGTGTAGCGTGAGCGAGTGCGGCGTCCGAAGACAATCGACGGAGAGAGGGAAGGGGATCACAGTTACTGCTCCGCTTTTGCAAGGGTATATATGGGCTGTGAGCCGACGAGTGATGAGGAGTGTATGACTGATGTGAAGCAAACCTCGGACTTGAATCCGATAGCAAGATGACAGAGACAGACAGACAGTCAGCCAAGTGCAGGTGATTCACGAGAGGTGAGTGAATCGGAATGCATCTTTCTCGACCTGAAGCCATCGAAAAGTCGCGTGGCCTCCACACTCGTCTGGCGCCTTCCAGCGCTTTCTCGAACACCCACGCTGGAAACGACGAACTCTCCAGCTGCTCGAGCCGCGCTCAGAAGATCGCTATATCCGAAACAGCCGATCGAGTCTATTCAAAATGCCCGATTCGCTCCCCGATCGCTATTGGAGCCCCACAGTCTAGTTCTGGCGGCTCGTGCAGAGAGGGTCCACAGTAGCACGCGTCGGAAGAGTTCACGATCTGCGCCCTTCACAAGACCCTTTGGCGGCCACAAGCAGCCTATGTCGGTCTTCTCTCGCTCATTCATGCTCAGAACGGTCCTCTTGCACTCGATCAATTAATTTCTCGGCGGTGACTCTGTGTGCAACAGCCCTGCACAAATTGAGAGCGAACGCCCACCAGACAATGGTGACGAGAATGCATTCTTCGCAAGCATCGACAAAGATAATGAAGAGTAGACCCAGGGATGCTGGAGGTCAGATGCCCCCGCTTGGCGCATGGGGCTGATGAGCATAGCTCTGGTAGGCTCGAGAGGGTGCCTGCTGCAGCGGCGGGTTGGCCCACGCCGTGGGCGACGTGGGCTGCTCGCCTGGCGAGTGCTGGTGCGTCGACGCGCCTGGCGAAGCGTTGTTCTGCAGACCAAGATACTCCTGCTTCTCGCCCCGCGTGTTTGCCGACTTCTCTCGCCACTCTCGCAGGTCGCGAGGGAGTAGCGCCAGGCCTGCCAGGTAGGCGACGAAAAGCAGCGCGGCCCAGATCCAGAGAATCCACGACGCCCATCGAGGCACACCCCAATCCCACAGATGAAGCCCTGCTGTGGCGTTCCAGATGGCAGCGACCGTGACGCCGAGCCCGATGACGACGTGCACAATCCTCGAAACGTTGAAGCGCTTGGTCTTGTGACCCACAGCGCCCAGCAGCATCTGCACAAACATGATGATGAAGATGGCGAGTCCAGCCTTGGCGTGCGTGCTGTCAAAGTGAGTGCCAGACCCTACTTCGACGATGATGAGGACCATGCCGATGAGCACGAACACGAACGCGGCAATCTGAATTCCGCGATGTGCCGGGAACCAGGTGAAGAAGGTGCGGCCGTAACGACCGATGAGGATGGCAGCGGGAACCAAAATGAACCAAGCGACGATCATCATGACCATGTGTGCGATGATGAGACGGTTGTTCCTGTTCAGCACGCGATGAGACCGGTTCTGGTCTTCAGTGTTGCCTCCGTTCGTCGCTGGAGTGACGGGTGTGTTGGTCCCCGTGTTGGACCCGGTCGAAGAGGAGGAACTCGACGTGTACGGCTTTGTCAGATCCAAGGTCATCGAGCCGTATGCTGTGTGACGCCTGATCGATGCGCTGGTGCTCGAGTCCGGGTTATTCTGCTTGTTGACGGCCCAGATGAAGGGCGTCGATGCCGAAGGGGCTGTTTCGGAGCCAGACATGGGGAACGACCACGCCCAGACGGTGCCGGAGCTGTTGGAGAAGGAGTGTGCCGGTTCCATGGTCGCAGCCAACGCTGTGATGCTGGTGCTAGGATTGCTGTGTCCGGAGGCGGTGCGTTGCGACATGACAACTTTGCCCGTGGTATCCACCCACCCAATCTGATAGCACCCGAGGAAGCAAGCATTGCAGATAAGGTCCAACGAACAAGAAAAGAATGTCAGCAACTCTCCTCGTATGCCGCCTAGGCGCCTAGACCGTCTTGTGCAGTATCGGCGTGCGGAGACTTACCATCATGTTGGAGCCGTCCATCCTGCTTCCAGTGCCGACAGCGTACCAACCCATCGGTGCACCACCGCCGTTGGCAGACATGGTCATGTTCATCCTCCTTTCAGAAGGGCTGTAGACAGCGCGTAGGCATACGTTCTGTTGTCGTCATGGCATGTGAGAATAGGGCGCGGCAAGTGGTCAGTCACCGACGCGGGCGAAGAAGACGACTAGCAACGCGACCTTGACTTACCGAGTTGCAAGAAGTGTCGGCGAAGAGGGAAGCTTGGTCGGTCGATTGCGCGTTGGCAGAGGCCGAAAGCAAGAGCAGCAGGCATGCCATAATGACGGCAGATAGCTTCGACATGGCGCCAATCATGACTTCGCTGAGGAAGAGCGAGGTCGATTGCGGAGTGTCGGATCGAATGGAGTCGAAGATGAGAAAGATCGGAGAGCCCTCAGGCTAGATGCTAGGGACGACTGCCAATATATACAACTGCAAGCCGACGTTGGGACTGCGAACGGCCGAGCTTGTCAGGATCGACTGCAGAGCTAAGGCTATGCGGCGATTTCAAGGAAAAGGCGGGAAGGTGATGGGGACAATGCGAGCAAGGTGGGTTGGGCGGTGGGTGGATTTTAAGGTTGAGTCGTAGCGTGCGAAAGCACAGGACAGCCGCTTCGATGCAGATGAAGCGGAAAAGGTGGCAGCAGAGGAAAATGACGAGGGTGGACGGAAGGGCCGAAACCGTGGTGGCTAGATGAATGGAAGCGCCGATGATCAAAGTTCAGGGTTGATGAGGTGATCAAGATGGAAGAGCCGAACCCTGCTCGAATAGCGCAAAGGTCGATGTGGGCAGGAACACAGCCGAGGAACAGGCTGGAGACAGTCCAAGAGCTCCCTGCTGTTTATGTCTCTGAGTTACCGTAGCTCTTCACGTAGCTCTGGCGAAAGGATCCGGAGCCATGAAGTCGCAGACCCTGGGTGGGGTTCAAGCACGGAGATGGATGGGTCGATGAGGATCGGCGGTCAAGAAGCTCTGGCGGTGCTTCTCTCGTGTGGAAAGGCTCGTGAATCGCACGTCTGGCGAACCCAGAAAGTCAGGGACGCAGCAAGAGCGGGAAGGAAGAGCCAAAGCCAACGAGCATACTGTAAGGTTCGCTCCGGCTTCGAGCAGTGGTTTGGTCGCCAAAGCATTGGGCAAATGCGATGCATTGCTCATGCAATCATGGCGGGACGTGGGCGGCGGCGGAAGAATCCCGAATAGCAGGATGGAATGCAGCTACAGCGGCGGCTGGACAGAGGGATTGCCTGCATCCACATCGTCGTTCTCGTCTGGCTTGGCGACAAGGGCAGATCCACACGGCACCATCGATGTCAAGCCGATGGGGCCAAGAAGCCAAGATCAGGCCAAGCCAAAGGACTGGCTCGACACGAGGCATGAGAGCGTGATGACAGAAGTGACAGGCAGCACCTTTTTTGCTTGGAATCGCGTGTCTCGGTCAATTAGGCACGGAATGCAGCACAGGGTAAGTCGCTGCAGAGCGGTTTCATGGGGGATGGAGGCTCGACGTCCGAGGCAGAACCCTGCATGACCATTTGTCGAGGAGGCAGTGCTGGCAGGTGCAGCTGGACAGCGCGGAGTATGTAGTTGCAGCAGAGGAAAGTGGCCGAAACAGAGGATGCGAAGACAGACAGCCAGAGCGCGTGCGTCAAGATCGCCGGGGCGTGTCGCTGACCAAAAGGGAAACAATCCTCCGTCCTCGTGGGCATGAAACGAGCAAGCCATGTTGGCAGCTGGCACTAGATCTGCATCCGAGAACCCAGGCGATCAGAGCGTGGAATTGATTTCTGTTAAGTGCTTGGGCGGCACTTTTCCCTTATTAATAAATAGCCACGCTCCGATTTGAAATTCTATCCTTTGGAAGTCGTGACGTTTGGCCCTAGGATGTCGCGTGTGATCTGTCAAGAGAGGCTTTGTCGCTCTACTTGGTATGCACTGGCTGAAAGTCATGGATGCGCTGTATTCTGGATAGAGAGCTGCTTCGCAATTTGGCTCGGGTGAGTGACGAGAAGGCAGTGCATCGGAAGGGCCGAGCTGAGGGCTGTGCATTTCACTTTATCAATCTCCCTCGGAGCGGGGATGCTAGATGAAGCGAAGAGGTGGTGGTACTGTACTTGCACGGCAACAATGCATACGGTATGCAGACTGTCGCCAAACGCAGCGTCGACCGTCGGGCCACCACAAGAGCAAATTATCTCGGCTCTAAGTTAAGCAACATTTGCCTCGAGCTCTGCATATTTGAGTGGCAGGGATCCGCAATGGCTCTTGCAACTCGTTGCGGAATTGGCTCGAAGCGAAACCCTGTGAGATGCGAGGTGTCGGCGGCTCGAATGTACATGAGCCCCTTTTGTTGAAAGCGTAGCAGCAGCAGCGCGAAAATGACGCTACTCTCCTGACCAAGAAGCGAGAGGAACGCTCGCGCCGATTGCGCACGCGGCAGCGACACTAAGCTTAGTCTCGTACCATTGTAGAGGATTCACGCTAGACCAGCACATGAGCGCAGGTGCTTGGTCCCCGCTGACAGGCGACTGTACCGCTAAAGCACTAGAGTCGCGACCACGCGCTCATTGACATCCACGATCTCGGTTTCAGGCAAAGCTAGCGGACAAGCGTCATAGGAGAAGGTGAAGTCACCGGCGGTCGCGGTCAACGTAATGACGTGGCGCGTGATGCGATGGCATGTTCGGAGCGAAGATGGCCACGCGCGAATTCCTCCCTACCGACCGACGGCCCAAAAGGGCAGGAAAATCATATGTCGACGTCTACACCAGCAAACACGGCATCAGCTTCCTTCAAGCGAGCGACCACCGTGACGTCTACAACTCTTCGTCCCAGATCCCGATCGCCATGGTCTGTCCTGACAGGTACAAGCTTTCTGTCGCTTGCGTGCACCGGTCGAGAGCTGAGCCATGTCAGCAAGCTTTCTCTGAACCTTCGTCCACGGCTCACAGGCAGCGCTTGAGCGGTAAGGACCATCCAGGTTGAAGTACGTTCGGGCCGAAGCATTCGCTACAGAGCTGCTGCAAGGCGTCTACGACGCATCTCGCATAAAGAACGGATTTTCTGGAAGCTCTCTGGAGCGTCGCGATCCAAGCTGACCGGGTGCTGTGTGTGCATGGCGGCTCCAATCAACGCTCTTCGGTCTGTTGGCAAGGTGCAAAGCTGCGTGATACATGCGCATCCAAGACCTGTGGTGGCGCTTTCTTTTCATCGAGCGTGCCGCCGGATCAGATCCACACACGTACCCGCGAGACGTGCAGAACGTTGCATTTGTTGGCGGTCGAGGCTCGATTCATTTTATTTAATTGCAACAAAGCTTTCAACACACAGTGTCGGTCCAACACCCCAAATGCGATTTCACTCGTGATCCCGGATCGCCATCGGGAGAATGCTAGAATAAGCGACCCGATCCGATCAACCCTCGACCCTCGAGGACAAGTTCGAAACAGCAAAACAGCAAACACGGCGAACCGTGTTGCGCTGTGGGTGGGTCGAGGGCACACGTTCACCCTGATCCCACCTTCATACAAACAGCGTGGAGCATCAGCAGAGCGCCTTTCGCTGCATCTATCACACCGCCTCGCCCTCGAAAGCGATTGGCTCGCTTCGCCGCTTCGCGCTTGGCCGAACTATCGCCAACATGTCGGTCCGTTCCTGCTCACGAAAGATACTTGCTCGCTGCTGATTTGCGTACCTACCCTCTGTCAGCTGTCAAAGTCTGCGCCCGCCGCTCCCTCAATCTGCTTGTTCGCAGCAACGTCCCTCGCTTCTTTAGACCGAGCTGAGCTTAGCATCCCTGCGTGCATGTTGTTCCCTTTGTCCTCTTCATGCTTTCACCCTCAACCCTGCGCCCTCCGTCTCGGTGCTCGTCTCGATGGGTGCAGTCTTGCTCGCTGTTTTCTCCGTTCCGTATCTTTTCAGCTCAACAGCTGTTCACATTCTGCCCCGCCGGTGTCGGCGTGTCGGCGGTCCGCTGTGGCGACGCCTTCATCCCTTTGCCCATCCTTGGGCCAGAGCATCTGGGCGTGTCTCTAGCCCAACCCCCTAACCCTCGTCTGCTCTGTCGAGTGTCATATGTGCCAATCAATCTCTCCGATGGCAGATCCATCCGCGTCGAACGCTGAAACAGCCAACGTTGTGGCGCGGCTTCTTTCAACGTTCCTGATCCTGCCCGCTGATCCTTGCCCAACGTCCGCCGTCCACCCGCACCACCTGCGTTGCCACGCTCAGGATGCTTGCCCTGGCGCCCTCGTGCTTGCCACCTGCTGAGCCTTACACGCGCCCCCTGTATAACGTTTTGTGCTGTCCCACTCCGTCCCACCAGAACGACGCTACGGCAACCTAGCCACGGTCTTCGCGGTCTTCGCGTAGCGTTTTCGCTCCTCATGTCGTGCATGCCTACCACCTCTCAAACGTGGTATCCGGCAGCAAAATCCCCTCAACCCTCCTCGTTCATACCAGACCAGGCTCTGTCTCCTTGCGCTCGTCCCTGTCTCTTGCTATCTTGCCCTGAAACGTGCCTGCAATTCTTGAGCTCTTTTCGAATGCAAGTGTCAAGTGGGTCCTGAGACTCTGTGCCGTCAGTGCCACACTTGGTCTACCTCGTACCGACGTTCAGGCCCTCCCCTAGACCCACCAGCCTCTTTGATTGGAATCTTATAAGGATCAACAAGTCGGCGGCGACGTCGCTTCTTCCCCTTCACCTTGCGTCCCTTTCTCCCGCCGTCCTTCGCGCGCGTCCCTCCCTAGATACCCTTTCCAGCCACGCCACCATGTCCGATTCCAAGTCAGTTTCCGACTACGACGTCGAGAAGGATCAGATCCGCCAATCTCCTTCCGAACAGAGCCATGTTGACGCCGTTGGATCCTCGGCGGCGCCTCGCGTTAGCATCAAGGTCCCTCGCACTCAGACCACCCGCTCACATATTCCCATCGGCTTCCGCACACTGAGCATCCAGGTCTACGAGTCTCAGGGCGTCGAAGGTGCAAAGAGCAAGGAGCATCTCTCCGACACAGACTTCTTCGGTTCGCTCGATTTCCACACCGTCGAGCCCGACGCGCTTGCACAGAGGTTCAACGTCCATCCCGATACCGGTCTCGATGCTGCTGCCGCCACGCGTCGCCTCGAGCGCAACGGCAAGAATGTCCTCACACAAAAGAAGAACAAGTACTGGCTCAAGCTCTTCAACTACACTTTCGGAGGCTTTTGCTCGATCCTTTGGATCGGTGTCATCATCTTCTTCATCTCCTGGAGGCCACTCGGCAATCCTCCTCAGGCTTACAATCTCGCTCTTGCGATCGTCGTCTTGATCGTCATCTTCTTCCAGGCAATCTTCAACGCTTTCCAAGATTGGTCCACACAGAAGGTCATGAACTCTATTCTTCACCTCTTGCCCGAGAATGCCGTCGTCATCCGTGACGGTGAACACAGGTCCATCTCTGCGGCCGAGCTTGTCGTTGGCGATGTCTGCGTCCTTTCCACCGGCAACAAGGTGCCTGCCGACATGCGTATCATCAAAGCTTCCGCCGACCTCAAGTTCGACCGATCAGTACTCACTGGTGAATCCGAGGAGATTCCCGGTACCGTCGAGCCCACAGAGACCAACTTTCTCGAAACAAAGAACATCGCTCTTCTCGGCACCCACGTCTGCAACGGCAACGCTACTGGTATCGTTGTCCTCACTGGTCAGCGTACAGTCATGGGCCGCATCAACAAGCTCACCAACGATGACAAGGAGAAGCCTACCCAGCTTCAAAAGGAGATTTCGCGTTTCGTCTACATCATCATCGGCCTGACCGTCACGCTCGTCCTCATCATGCTCATCACTTGGCTCGCGTGGCTTCGAAAGGATCACCCTGGCTTCCTCAACACTGTCGGCATCCTGACCAACCTCATGAGTCTCGTCGTCGCCTTTATTCCCGAAGGTATGCCTATCGCCGTCGCTCTCACCCTCTCGTTGATCGCGCGTCGCATGCGTGACGTTCGCGTGCTGCCCAAGTCCCTCTCGACGGTCGAGACGCTCGGATGCGTCAACGTCATCTGCTCGGACAAGACTGGTACCCTCACGGAGAACAAAATGTCGGTCAACTCGATCGGCTTCGTCGACAGGGAGTGCACAAGGAATGACATCTCCAGCCTAGACCAGGTTTCGGCCTTTGACGAGCTCAAGAAAGGCATGGCTCTCTGCAACGATGCTTTCTTCGACCCGTCAAGCGACGCAGTCCTGCCGTCCGAGCGCAGCGTTCAGGGCAACGCCACCGACGCTGCTGTCCTCCGCCTGTCGGCATCGCTCCCCGGCTCCGACGAGTGCAAGGCTGCTTACCGACGCGTCTACGACATCCCTTTCAACTCGAAGAACAAATACATGCTCACTGTCATGCGATCCAACGACGACAGCGCTGTCGCGAACGCCGACGAAATGTTCGTCAAGGGCGCACCAGACGTTCTCATGCCCCGCATCTCGCACTTTTTCTCGGCTGAGGATGGTCAGACAAAGGTCTTCGACGATCTTGCTCGCTCTCAGCTCGTGAGCAAGCAGGAAGCCTGGTCTCGCCGCGGTGAGCGCGTCATCCTGCTTGCCAAGCGCTCGTTCAGTGCAGCTTCCAAGCCGGGCACTGGGGAGTACGAAGACGAGGTCGCTGCCGCTAGTCAGGGCGAGCTTGTCGTCATCGGCTTGCTCGGCATCATGGATCCTCCCCGCTCTGACATTCCTCACACGGTCGCCGAGTGCAGAAGGTCTGGTTCCCGCTTTTTCATGGTGACAGGCGACTTCTCCCTCACAGCGGCTGCCATCGGCAAGATGGTGGGCATCTTTACTCATAACGGCGAGCCTGATCGCATCGCTGACTTTGATGTCAAGGATCGGTATGTCAGCGATGCTCCTGTTCTCAGCGAGAAGGCCCTCAAGAAGCAGAATGGACCGAAGGACATCATTGAGGCCAGCCTGCTCGTTGAGGGCAAAGAGATCCCGCACACTACGCAGCAGCAGTGGGACGTCATCTGCCGCTACGAAGAGATCGTCTTTGCGCGTACCACGCCCGAGCAGAAGCTCAAGATTGTCAACGAGCTCCGAGACCGGGGCTGCGTCGTCGCCGTGACCGGTGACGGCGTGAACGACGCTCCTGCCCTCAAGGCTGCCGATGTCGGTATCGCCATGGTTTCCGGTTCAGATGTTGCCATGGAGGCTGCCGATCTGGTACTCATGGGCGACTTCAGCTCCATCATCCAGGCCATCAAGCTCGGTCGCCTCGTCTTCCAGAACTTGCAAAAGGTCATCTCGTACCTCCTTCCGGCAGGCAGTTGGTCCGAGGACTGGCCCGTCATCCTCAACGTCTTCTTCGGTGTTCCGCTTCCGCTCAGCTCGTTCCTTATGATCATCATCTGCTGCTTTACCGACTTGGTCTGCTGTCTCACACTCATCTTCGAGAAGGAGGAGTTTGATCTGCTGTCCCTGGAGCCAAGAAATCCCAGGTCCGACCACTTGGTCAACAAGGCCATCTACGGTCAGAGCTATCTTTTCATCGGTATGATGGAGACGCTCACCGCGCACGCGATGTTCTTCCTCTACATCTGGAAGTACGCAAAAATCCCCGTCAAGGACATGTTCTTTGCCTTTGAAAAGTTCGGAGACGGCTTCCACGGCTACACTTCGGATGAACTCAACCACTTCCTCGCGGTCGGACAGTGCGTCTACTTTGTCACGCTCGTCATCCTCCAGTGGGGCAACCTGCTCTCGGTCCGCAATAAGCGTCTCTCCATCTTCCAGGCCGATCCCATCCGAAAGCAACGTCGCAACCCTTACCTCATTCTGGGTCCGCTCGCTGCGCTCGTCATCGCCATCTTTGTCACCGAGGTCAAGGGTATCCAGAATCTGTTTGGCACCGCCTCGATCCCCATCGAGTTCTGGTTCATCCCGATTCCCCTGGCTATCGGCATTCTGGTCATGGATGAGCTGCGCAAGCTGCTCGTACGCACGTTCCCCAACAGCATCATCGCCAAGGTCGCCTGGTGAGCGAAGTGTTTGGGTGCTGCACGCCTATATTTTGTAACGATGCCTCTAATCGACACGTCTTTAACGAGATCACATGTGGCTTTCGTTCGTATTGGAATGCACTCGTACTGCAGCGTGTTGTGTTCCGATGTTGAAAGAGTGATTGAGATGAGAGTCGCTCGTACTGACGACTTCGAAGGGTCGCAAATCTTCAAGAAGCGCCGAAGATGCGCGAGCAAGAGCGCCATTCCCCTCTCTCAGTCGAGGGGCAGCAGGATGGATTATCTGCCGGGCCTTGGGGGCGTGCCAGACGGACGAGTCGAGCCCAGGAAAAGGAATCCGAATTTTTGCGTATGCAGGATGACATTCCAGAACAAGAGTGAGGCTCTCGAACATCAGCGACAAGATGACGCTTCACGAGAGAGCCGCAATGTAATAATCTACAGGGAGAACGACATATAGACAAGGAGACGAAAGAAAAGTGCAAATGATGCGCAAAGAAAAAGAGCGTGCAAATACATGATCATAATGACGACGATGGTGCTGTGGCGAGGCTTGACAAACCTCGGGGATTGAGGGGCTCAGATCGATACGATTTGAGACGGTAGAAGACGTGATCTCTAAGGAGCGATTCCCAATAAAGTGAAGCGGAAGTGAAAAGGAGCGAAATGCAAAACGATGACGAAAGAAGATGGTCCATGGAAAAAAGCAGAGAGGAATCTCCAGAAAGAGATAGAGTCGAGCGGAATTATGACATGTCAAAGCGCGTGACCCTGGCTGTGGTTATGGCTGTGACTTTGCTGGCTATGTCCCTGTTGGCTCCTCCCAGTCTGGCTCTGCCCGTACTGACTTTGCGCCTTTGGGTAGGATTGATATGGGCTTTGCAGGTACACTGGATGCTGCTGCCCCCAACTCTGCTGCATTTGTGGGGGCGTCGAGGGATTCAGTTGTGAGTTGCGGTACGGGTTCCGTGATGGCGCATAGTCGTACTCGGTTGCGAACGCCGGTTGAACAGAGGAATACTGCTGGGACGGGGTGGGCTGCACCTGTTGGGCGTGGCTGATCGATGTCATTGGGCTGTCCCAGCCTCGCATGGCTGGCGAGTGCTGATAGACAGGGTAGGACGTGAAACTTTCGTCGGCAGCGTCCCTGCCCCCGAGCAAGGGACGATCGTCGTGACGAGGAGGTGCCTTGAGGATGGCGGCATTGCGTGCCTTACGTGCATTGCTCTTCTTGCACGAGCGCACGCAGCACCAGATCAAAAGACCGAGCACAATGAGGAGGAAGGCACCGCCGCCGGCAGCGATGGCGATGATGGCAGTCATGCTGAGTGGCATGCTGGACTTGAAGCCGGTGGTGGACTTGAAGGTGGGGGCGGCCTTGGCACCCGTGCCGCTGGAGTCGGATCCGCCGCTAGAGGACCCGGTACTCGAGGTGGCGAGGTTCTGGCAGTTCTGGGTGTTGACTGCCTCGTGACCGAGTTGGACGGTGCTGGCTACGACGACTTGGCTGTCGCGAACGGGGACGCTGAGGGTTCCGTCCGCACCGACAGTCATGGTCCACTGGGTGGCGTTGACGGTGCGAGGCTGTCCGGTGCCACTCTGCTCGTAGCTGATACCATTCCACTGGACATTATTGGTGGAGTCGACGCCAGCTGCGGTAAGGGTGGAAAGATAGACGGTCTGACCGGCTAGGGAAGGCAAGCTGAGCACAAAGTTTTGGTACGACGGGCTGCCGCTGCCAGAGTAGAAGAGCTGCGTGTTGATCATGACGACCGAAGTCAAGGTGCTGCCACGATAAACGCCGTAAGCACCGAGACGGTTGTTGTAGTTGGACGGCTGGTTATTGATGGAGATGGGGGCGATCTGCGAATTGCAGGTGGGACCGATGATCTGTGCCCAGGCAGCCCAGGCGTAGTAGGTGGGACGAACGTGAGGGCTCATACCGTTCATGTAGTTGGTCTGCCATGGCGCGGCCTGAGAGTACTGGGTCATGTGCATCTGGACACTGTCAACCTTGATGCTGGCAGCGTAGAAGAAAAAGTTGAAGGTCCAGAGCGCGTTTCCAAAGGTCTCGCTGATGCCCGGAAGACCGTTGGGGCCGACACTGCCCATCTCTCGGAGGTAGTAAGGCTTTCCGGTGACGATGGACTGACCGACTTGACCGGCCCATTCGGTGAATTGGTTGACGGTGTTGGAAAGATCGAGGAGGTAAGAAAGGGTGAGGGTGAAGGGTGAGACGTTGATGTAGTAAAAGTAGTCGTGCTGGTTCCAACCGGCAACGTAGATGCCATTGTCGGCAGCAACACCCTGGGAGTTGCCAACGAGGTTGGCGATGCGGAAGGGCTGACCGTTTTTGGAGGCGGTAGTGGCGGTGGCAGCCACCTCGAAGAAGTCGGAACGCACGTTTCTCTGCTTCAAGGTCTGGTTGTAGATGGCTTCGGCACGAGAGGCCCATTCGTTGCCGAAGTCGGTGGGGGTCCAGCTCGAATTGCGGTAGCCGAGGTCGATGTAGAGATCGGGTTCGTTACCGATTTCGAGACTGTAGAGATCGGAACCGGAGCCGTCTGTGCCGATGTTGTCAAAGGCGGCAGTGGCCTGCTCGACGATGCGCGTGAGTGCGTCAGAGCCTTGATATGCGAGGTTGAGACCGTAGGTGATGGGGGTGCCCTTGGGAAAGTAGTCCATGACCTTGAAGTAGTTGTTGCCGAAGAGGAAGTAATCGGAGGGCCTGGCATTGCCCTGACCTGATGAAGAAGGATTCTGTTGAATGGTGTAGCCGGTGACGGAGGAATCGTACAGCATGGTGTCTCCTGAATTACCACCGACGCGGATGTGTGGGGGTGCGCCGGTGTAATTCGCGAGGTTGGAGAGGAGGTTAAAGGTGAGCTGATTGGGGGAGGTTGTGCCGGTGAAGACAAAGAGATCTGTGGGCTCGATACCAAAGCCGGCATAGGATGGGTTGATGGTGTTGGAGACGGTTGAGCCTGCGCTGGCGACGTTGGAAGCCGGAGTGAGGTTTACGTCGGCCAAGGCTGACGACGCCAGCAGGAGCGCAGAAGCAAGCGAGGCGACGTGCGCCGTCGGTGTAAGGGATCGCATTGGTGGCAAGGACGCGAAGACTCGGCTCGGCGCGTGAAGGAAGTACCGTAGGGGGTGAGTTCAGAACCAGACTCGAGTTGATCCGAGAGTAGTGCCGATGAGGATTGGATCCAGGTACGATGGAGAATGTCTATAGAAGGTGCTATGGTAAGGACCGAAGAGCAGAGACGACAAGCAAGTAACGCGGCGGATGACTGGGCGAGCGAAGAGGAGGTGTGACGACGCCGATGTATGGACGAGTATATGATTGGATGACTGGACGATATGAAGGAACGAGCGAAGGAGCGATCGGACGGATGGGCTTGTCCAAGGTGATGCTGCGGGTAACGGTTACTTTTTGTACAGTCAAGAGTCTAGTAGAGAGAGGCCTGCAAAATAGCAATCAACGGCAAGCTGCAGGGTAACCTAACTGCGCGATGCTGCATCGACTGGGCCCATGGTGCATAGAGAGAAGAGAGTGCCCAACGCAATCCGGGAAAGGAGACATGCGGTCGTCCAAACTCCGGGGCAGGCGGACTCTACCGTGCGTTTTGCCGACATGGAGCCAAATGGCCGAAGTCCCAGACAAGGGAAAGTGGAGTGCAGTCCAGTGCAGCACAGCGCAGCGCGGTGAGATTGCATCGATCAAGTCACTATCCAAATTTCAGGTACCAGCCATTCGTTCTGAGCAGATTTACGGCAAAAGACCCCGAAGGATGCCGTGCTTGTCAGGAGAAGTACATCTGCCGGTATCAGAGATCTAAAGAAGAAAAAAAAAAGGTGAGAGACTAAAAAAACTTACATATTGGAAGCAATCTGGACCGACATCGAGAGTTTGCATCTTGCTACTACTGTGCTACTCTAGAATTTGCCTGTAACATGGTAAGGCGAGCGTGTAGCAGCCGCATCTCCTTGGCGTACAACTCGTTTTTTGCCCCGTCAACCCTCCTGATCGAGCATGCTTGTCAACGACACGCCAAGAGGGATCGTGGTGACAAATTGCGAACCCTGTCAACCACCATGATCATCGCAGAACCGTAGCCGACCTGGAGATCAAACGAAAGTGGAAAGTACACGAGGCAATGCAGAGTCATGGAAAAATTCAATAATGACCTCAAGTCAGCTTGGATCTGAAAAGTGGTACGAAAAGGGGCCAAAGGGAAAGCGAAAGGAAAAAGGGGGAGGAAAGGGACTGGAAAGGTAAGCAAATTGGCTGCCATGTCGTCAGAGGCGGGAAACAAGGTTGGCCGATGGTGCTGCACGGATTCAACCTGTTTCTGGAAAGCTGCGGTGGGTGAGCAGTCAAAGAACGCTGATTCCATATAGATGATTTCTCAACACGCGGAGCGTCGAAGCCGGGAAAAGGGGGAGGCGTGGGCGGAGTTGACGAACAAATAGTCAAGACTCGAAATGTGCCTTGGTGGGTGGGCACCCCACGGGAATCTGTACGCAGCCAGCCGCCTTTGGTTCCGCAGGAAAGCTAGCGCAAATTTTGAGACCGAAAAATTCAACCAATTCTACGACTTGCCCGCTTTCGGCGGCTCCGAAGCTGGCATGCCGGTCTCTTAACAGCCAGAATCACGATAAATTTCACACTCCGTCGAGTGAACCGGCACTGCATCTCCGCGGCGAAATAATGGCGCTGGAACTCCGGCATCTTTCATCGCCTTCCGAAAAGAGAAGTATGCTCGTTCGATCAAACACAGATACACACACATTCGAGACGACAAAGATTCGTGGCCGTCGGCGCTTCCGCCGGCTGTGACTCTGAACGCTCGAAGAATGGTGCATCGTGGATTCAGTAGCTGACTCGACATGCTTTACCCAGCGGCAGGCACTCTACGAGTCGCTTGCGATGTTGCCAACCGAGCCAATCCGCGGGCGCTTTGCCTCAAACGCCGTCCTTTTGACGTCTGCTTTGATCGACAGTGCGTTGGTTGGCAAGCTTGCCATGCAATAGAGGCACGTCCGCCTGCAGCTTGTAGCGTCTGACGTTTCTGAGCCCAGTCGAATGAACCCTCAAGGTCCGCCTCGCGCTCGCCGACATCCCGACATCGACCACTCGTGACCTTTTGTTTGCGTCTCGGCCTGGTCGCATGCTCATGTCAAAGGCACATGTAATGCTGGACCAGCCAGACGATGCGCTCACGTTGTTGTCGGATCGCGCTCTCACGCTGTGCTGGCTTGTCCTGTTGGCAGGCGGGCGACGCGTGTCGTCGGTCCCCGAGCCATTGCAAGTTGCTTGCGGCGCCTCATGGTCGAGCCGCAGGTATGCGCTTCGGTACAGTCTCCGAGCCGCAGACGCTTCCAGCGGAACGACGATCGGAAGTGAAACGACCAGCAACGTGGCGCATGTCGCCGTCCAGCATCGCAGCTGGTATTCGCTCGCCACGTTCGCCGACCTGACAACAAGGGCTTGTTGATTTATTTTCCGGTAACACCCTTCGCGCCCGCTGCTCCCCTCACGTCAAGAGCCGCGCTGGCTCGCGTCCCTGCAGCAGCAGCATTCTACGCATTCCCGACGACAGAAGCACTTCTCTTCAGAAGCAGTCTCGCCCATCAGCAGCAGCGTCAGGTTTTGCCGCTCCTCGTTCGGCTAGGACGAGCCATGTTTTCCGATACGAGTTTCATGGTACGCTTGCTCCCGTTCCTCCGCGTGCAGGAACCGGGCGCGGCGGTTGCACGCTCCCATCGAGCTCTGCCGTGCAAACCCCAGGACTCACATCGTGTTTTGACTGGCCCTCTCAGCGGAAAAACGCCTCGGAAACATGACCAGCAACGTCGTCAGTCACGTATGCTGTGCATCTGTGCTTCCCGTGCCGTTGCGGGACACCAGCGTCCGGCACGCATCTGGAACCTTCTGCGCCGTCATCACCCAAACGAGTTTCACACATTCTGTGTCGAACCGAGATTCCGGATCAGGTACACGACGCCGACCGAACCTCACGTCATGTCAGAATCTGACCGCGCGAGTCCGATTCGACCATTCTCCTGTCAAGCATTGAGAATAGTCTGCTGCACGTCGTGCCGTGCGTATCCGTGCGACTTTCGTTGGGCTGTTACGCCCTGGACTCCCAGACGTCCGCAAGATAACGAATCTGAGCAAATCGCGCCGCGACTATCGTTTTCGTCGAGTTCAGGATTTTTGAAAGCTTTTATCGCACACCATTAAAGATCTCAGAAACACCATTAAAGATATTCTGATAGTAAAGAAAATGAACGCGGTCTCGGGCTGAAATGCAGTAATTTGTCTAGTCAGCAATAATTGTCGTCACCACGGACCAAATCGTGTTTCAATCGATCAGAGCAATGACTGCTCTGCAGCAAATTAGCAATCTGGAAAGCGTGATTCTTTGCATTCCGACGCATTATTCGCAGCTTACTAACACGAATGACTCGTGTCAATGCTGTCGTATCAGCTCTCTTCATTCATCTTTGCGCAGTCGAATTAATATGATTTTGTGAAGGGTCCCGATGACGAGACAAATTGCCTGATTCGTTCAAAAAATCCGATGACACCGTACCGCTACCACAAAGAATGACACGACCATCATTGCTAGGCACGGCTTAGAAACTACCTGTTTAATTCGATGCTCTTCCTTATCTTCCGGACGGCGTGTTTACAAAGAGATGATTACGATAAATCGTTGTCGTTATCTGCTAAAATTTAGATTGCGTAAATATTCAAAGACAATGTCTAGCAAACACAATTTGTTGACAGCTCGTCATTTTACCCTCTCGGCCTCACCTTGCTTGTCCGATGTAACCCACACTCGATTAAATGTACAATGACTCGAGGCGTTCCCAGTCTCTTTAAAATCGATCTTGGGCGGCTGTCAGTGATGAAACCGCATATTCAGGCCCTGATCATACACACGCATATTAGGCCGTCATTTGGCGATTTACGAATAAAATGTGGGCATTTTGTAGGCACTACGAGGCTATCAGAGAGGAGATTTGGTTCTTCACACGGAAAGATAGGTGTGAGAAAAATTCAACGTTCGACAAAATCCTATATCGGAAATGACTGCAGGTGACGGACAATGCGCAAATCCGCGTGTCGCGACGAGCGTCTGAAATTTGATGAATGTTCGACGTCAAAACAACTTCCTTCCGGTCATTTTATCATATAAATGTAATCACACATGCTGTTGACGTTTGGCACCTGATGGCGAACGGAACGGTCGTCATGCGACCTTGATCCTTGCAAAGCTCGGTCGCCAGATATCGTCCTCAAGGTCGTTGGCGATGATAGCGTCGTGACAGTTGTTGAAACGCATCCGCGAAGCAAGCGAGTACAAGCGTCTCAGCTCAGCGGCCAGGAACGGTTTACTCTCAGCAAACCCCAGATGCAAAGGCGTCTTGAAGCAGACAGCCGAGGTCAAGACGACCCAAGACGGCGCTTCGTTCGGCCGGCCTTTCCTCAGAACAGATGTCAGTCTTGACGCCGTGACTGCGTCAGCTCGACACACGTCTCACAAGACAGCAAGACAAAAGATATCAAGGAATGACACTGGAGGGGTCAAATTGACGGCGCTTGCAATCAAGCAAGCATCGATGAACACAATACAACATCCTCAGCAGAGGTACTTGAGCTGGCATACCGATGCAGTCAGGACACTGTTCGCGGACAAACAGTTCCGTGAGGGCCAGGCTTATGCTCAATCAATCTGTGCCCAGAGACAAAGGCGAGGCGAAGCTGTCACGTTGCGATTGCGGTCAAGACGTGCAGCACTCACGAAGCTTCGCCATGCTGGTATTATGGCCAGGAAACTGACGGGTCTACTGTATGCCAAGACTTGAAGCGAAACAGTTGCATCCCGAATGCGACGAGACGTGGACTACACAAGTTGGCTGTACAATCCCCACCAAAGCGGAGTGTGACGAAACATCTCTTCGTACATTGTGTCCTGAGTTGACCATGCTCGTTCAACATCGGATTGTACTGCACGCAACATATAGCGACGCTGATGACGACACCAACGCAGCTCAAGAACAAGGCTTCACTGGTGAGAACATACAAAGATCATTTGAACGCGCTCTGGCTCAGTTCACATCCGTGAGAAGTAATGCACGCAAGAAGGTCACAGATAAAGAGTTGATGCTGAGATTACAATGCTGTTGCAAGCGGCCATCGAGCCAAACAACTGGAGAGAGGTGTGGCGAGGCACGAGACTTGTCTAAAATCAAAAATAATTGACGGTGACAGTTGAGCCCAAGACGAACGGGGAGAAGGAGCGAGGAACAAGCTGGGGTATATGATCGTAGGCGACGAAAAGATGCAGCTCCAGGTAGATTTTCAGGATCATGCTGGTCTAATGGGACCAGGACCGGCAGGCAGGGAGGAAGCACCCGTGATGGCCGCACGACCACAATCGCTGGCAAACATAGCATCATTATCGTGAGCCACTCCGTCGACGACACAGTAACGCGCGCCAAAGACGGGTGGGTTGAGACTGGTGACGCCTTGATCCACGAGAGATTGATAGCCGTAGAAATCCGAGACGTCGGTGGATGTGCCGCCGAGGAGGTTGAGGTAAGCCCACCAGGCGTAGCCACGGTCACGTCGGTTTTGTCCACCCTGTGCTTGGACAGGGCAGCTCTGATCGCCAGTCTGATCGCGCGAGTAGGTGTCAAGGGTGCCTGTCATGATGGTGATGTCCTGAGCGATCCAAGAACGGAAGCCCGAGACGCCGTCCGGGAGACGAGCAGCAACATAGCGAGGCAAAGGGCTTCCGAAGCCGTAACCCCAAGTGTTGTAGTTGGAGCAGCCAGCGGTGGAGTTGGGTCGGACGGTGGTAAAGTAAGGCATGGAAGGCGAATTGGCCAGCACGAAACTGTAGCCGGTCGAAGGACGGAGGAGACCGTATTTGGTCATCATGCTGGCACCACCCGAGTGAGCCACGACGTAGACCTTTTGAAGGTTAGGGAACCTGGAGACATCGCCGAGCAGCGCTACCAGCGAGTCGTACACATCGTAGGAGGAGCACGAAGAGACGCCAGAAGGTGCCACGGCATCAGCACCATTTGCCCAGTCGTTGCTGTTCCAAGCAAGGTTACTGGCGGGCTGATACCACTTGCCCGAGTCGGTGTTGGCGTAGAAGTTGGGCGCAAGGATGATTCCCTGGTCGCCTACGACATTGCGCACGGAGCTGAAGTAATCGTCAAAATTGCGACTGGAGCCGTGCTGAACGATCCAAGCGGTATCGGAGGTGGAGACACCGGAGATGGGGAAGTTCTTGTTGACGAACATGGGAACGGTGGATTGCGAGCTAGCACAGCCTCTGAATTGAACCAATGTAGCGCCAGCGGGAGCGGCAGGCAGTGTGCTCGTGGCTGCGGCGGAAGAAGAGGTGGTGCTCGAGGTGGAAGTGGATCTAGAGCTGGTGCTCGAGGAAGAGGTGGACCTAGAGGTCGAAGCAGAGCTTGTTGTAGAAGTAGACTTGGTGGACGATGTGGAAGTAGACCTGGTGGATGTTGTGGAAGTAGATTTGGAGGATGATGTAGATGTGGATCTTGAAGATGCGACAGACGCGCTGGCGGGAACAGCACGAGTGAAGCCATAGGAGGCGACGACCGTTCCGCCGTAGCTGGATGGGCCTGCACTCCAGGTTGCAGCGGACTTTTCTTGTTTGGCAGTGTAGAGGGCGCAGATGACGTTGCCTTCGGAGCCTCCCTTCATCTCGACAGGATGGAAGAAATGGCAGCGGGAGTCCTTGTTGCAGAGAGCTGCGCAGGCGTTGACTTGAGACTGCGCAACTTTGGTTGCACCGGAGATGGCGGAGCGAGAGATGTACTGACCCGAGGCGGTACCATACGAGACGCGATAGCCGTCGATACCCCAGGAGAAGGTGTATCCGGAGGGGGGCGAGAGGTTGGTAAGGTAGCGACGTTCAAAGTGTGTTTGTGCACCGAGACCATCGTAGCGCGCTTCGAGCTGATCGGAGGCGACAAAGTCGGTGGAATTTGTGAGAAAGGGAAGAGCGGTGGCAAGGGGAGTGACGACGGCGACGAGCAGCGCCGCGGTGAGCGAAGCGGCTGTGATGCGCACCATTGCTAATTGAAGCAGGATAGAAAGCGAGCAGACGTCGAGCGAGATGGTTACGATCGGGAGACAAGAAGGAAGCGCGCGAGGTAAAGCAGGTGGGAGATGTGAGGTCTTTATACTGTCAAGAGCATGACGGCCAAATGGCTTGGAGCAGGTGAGCCGATTCGGAAGCTCAAGACGAGCAAGAGGAAGGCCAGGAGACAAGCCAAAGGATCAGGGGCAGGAACAAGTCGAAACCAGCAATCGGTAGCCGTACTTCATTTACCACGGGTCGAGTGCCGGCTGAAAGGAGTGAGGTTCGAGGTATGAGGCGCACACACGGGACAGGAACGATGCGAACCAAAGGGGGAGGCGGAGGAGGCGCAGACGATGGGCAGCGTTTGGCGTGGCATGGGACCACAGGAGCAGGAGAGGGACGCGCATGTGGCTGGAGGAGAGGGTTCACAGTTTATCCCGGGTTGTTTGTCTTGCGGAGGGCGGTACGGAAATGGGATTGAGAACAAGACCGAGGGAGATCTTGCAGGAAAGGAAGGGATGGGATCTTCGCTCGCTAGCTTGGTGCTTCGCCGAAGACACCAATTAGCACGACAGGACGGGACGGCACTTAGCTTGCATATGCCCGAGGCTAGAGCGTGGCGTGACGAGCCGATTCGAACCAGAGCGGTTCGGCAGTCAGACGGGTGGCACAATGAGACGTGAGCTCGACGCGCCGACACGTTTTTCCTTTCTGTTCTTGTTGGCCCGTCGTCGGTACAAGCAGAATGGCCAGACGACACAGTATCAACCGGCAAATGAGCACGTTTTGTGCTTGCTCTCAGCCCCAAGACGGGTGTCGAACCCGAGCGAGCGGGGCTGAGACAAGAACGGCCGTGTTGAACGGGCGGGGCCGAAGCCTTGCGCGCAGTCTGTTCCTGAAATTGTACGAACTTGCACCGTCGAAGCCACTCGACGCAGACGCGGGAACACGATCAAGCCTAGAATTTTCAACCCCCGCCAGCGCCCACAGCGAAGTTGAATCGTATGGTGCTGCAAACAAACCAGCTGTTCTGGTCGGTGTCTCAGATCGCCCTGCACGTCTGCTCGTGCTGGGATGTGCTCATGTCGTCGCTTGACTGTTTGTGGGCGTTCAAAACGATAGGTACAGCGAGAGGTGTGGGTCAGCCAAGACCGAGGTTGCGCTCGTGTCGACAAGGCTAGAGAGCAGAATCTGCAGAGAGCAAGGGCGAATGAATGCCATGCAAGGAAAAAGGTGCTGCCCACCGGGGGACCCTGAATCCAAGAATGCAAGCTTCCGCTGTCGATTCCAAATTTTGGGCGGAACCAGTGAATGAAATTGTCCCTGCTTCCCCTGGGCGAAACGCTTGGCCTCGAAACGCGCTCACATTGCCAGCTGATACAGCAAGTGCTGAGCTGCATCTGCAATCCAGGGTTTAGACTGCGGTTGCACCGATCGTGAGTAGTGGCAACCAGCTTTGTTTCGAGCACCGCTGCCCGCCACGGTCGAGCGAGAGAGGCTTGATCCATCGTCTCTGTCTCTCAGCCCAAACGCCTTGGCTTGGCACTGGCAAGTGCTGTGGGCAATGATCGACGCAAACCTTGTCGAGCGTCTTAGCGCCAAGGTACACACCAACCATCAGCTGGTGCAAGTGAGTTTAGCCGGGCCTGCCAAGACGACCGCGTGCTGTGTGTTGGCATGTCGACTGCCGCTGCCTCAAAGGCGCATGAGTGCAAGCCGGAACGGAGCGTAGACATGCTTCCCTTGCTCCTTGTACCCGATAGAAGCCTGCTGTCCCACTCAATCGGCCGATCCCCCAAGATGCTTCTTTGACACCTGGATCTGTCAGCGACTGCTTTCGCTGCGATGGATAGAGCTGCACAGACACACGCTTCCAAGCAAGAGCGGCGTGTTGAAAGAATCCAATGCAAAAAAGAGTGCGAGTACAAATGCTGGTTCTGAGGCGGGATCACTTGTTCTGCTGCTGCGCCATCATCTTTGCACTGTTGCAGTCGAAATAAGAGGGGGTTAGACGGTCAGCATAAAACAAGCCTGATAGGACCATGTGCTGTTGCTTCGAATACATACTTTTCTTCTCCGAATCGTGCACCGACGCGCTCCGAGTGCTTGAGGAACTTCTGGATGCAATTGGATACGCAAGTGTCCTGAATGTCGCAGTCGGCATGAAAGGGGAATCGGCACGATCAGCATACTGTACGGGCTGCTGCACGAGCATGGCGGTCGGCAACCTACCTCTTTCGAGCTGAGCGCTTTAGAGGTGAAATCGTTGCAGCAGGACTCGAAGCATCGTTCTACGAGGCCAGTGTAGAGTTTGAGAAAGTCCTTCATCTGCTTCTGCTCGATGATGCGGGACATTGCCTGCTGCTCAGACGACGAGAGGTTCGAGACTGTAGCGAAGGGAAAGAGGCGCAATGCGAGAATGCAAGTGTCGGCAAGGAGCGGTGGAGGCTATACATCGCGAAAAGAAGTGTCTGACTCACGATCCATGATGGCTGATGTGAGCGGTTGAATCGCTGCGCTGAGAGTGATGCTTTGGGCTCGGGTTCAGATTGCTTGCGCACGTTTGCTGTCGAGAAGGATGCTTTGACAGTTGATATCCACGAAAAGTGTTGGTATAAGCGCCGTTCGCAAAAAACCCAAGCAAAGCGTCCATCTCCGAGATTTTGTCTCCGAGTTCCGACGGTTGAGCTTGAGCACAGTGACAGCGACAGACCCGCGGAACTCTTGCTGGTCGTGACTCGCAGTTGAGTCTGAACATGGCTTATGTCAGCAAGAATTTCGCTTCGTGTTTCGGAAGAAGGGATTTTCTACACCTCGATCCACACTATCGTCCCACGCCATCTTCTGACTTTGGACGTTCTGCAGCAAACACTCAGCACCACCAAGCTTCTACAACAGCAGCAGCAAGACCAGCAGCAGCAACGCCATCCACGACGCATATAAGCAGCGCGCTCGTCGACTCGATCCTCAACCCAGTCTCGCATCCCATCATCTGATACTTCCAAGCGACACACTCGCTCTCCCTCCCCCTTTCCACGTTGACCCTCACCTCTGCTCCGACCACCACCTCGTCCGCCGCAACACCCATCATGGCTGTCCGCTGTCAATTCGAAAACTCGTCCGAGATCGGCGTGTTCGCACGACTCACCAATGCCTATTGCCTTGTCGCCATCGGCGGCAGCGCCAACTTCTACTCGACCTTTGAAGCCGAGCTCGCCGACGTCATCCCCGTTGTGCACTGCTCCATCGCAGGCACGCGTCTCGTCGGACGTCTCACCGTCGGAAACAGGAATGGACTGCTTGTTCCCTCGACTACCACCGATCAGGAGCTGCAACATTTGAGAAACTCTCTCCCCGAATCCGTCGCCATCCAACGTGTCGAAGAGCGTCTTTCCGCGCTCGGGAATGTCATCGCTTGCAACGATTACGTCGCATTAGTCCACCCGGATCTCGACAGGGAAACCGAGGAGATCATCGCCGACGTACTCAAGGTCGAAGTGTTCCGTCAGACTGTCGGCGACAACGTGCTCGTAGGCTCCTACTCGGCCATCTCGAACCAGGGCGCACTCACCCACCCCAGAACCTCCCTGCAGGACCAGGACGAACTCTCCTCTTTGCTGCAAGTCCCTCTGGTTGCCGGAACCGTCAACCGCGGTTCCGATCTCATCGGTGCTGGGTTGGTGGTCAACGACTTTGCCGCTTTCTGCGGTACAGACGCCACCGCGACAGAGATCAGCGTCATCGAGAGCGTCTTCAGGTTGACCGGCGCCGGCAACGGCGGCGACACGGTCAACGAGCTCAGAGATGCATTGGTCGATACCTACGCTTGATCCGCAAACTTTGTACATCATTCTTGAGAAGTCAATGTCACATTCGCATCAGAAGAGCGCACTTTTTTTCTCTCGTTCGCATATCTTCGGCGTGCATAATCTTTGTCATTTGAGCAACCACACCGTCGGACCGTCGTTCAAACACGATGCCTCACACTTGTCTGTTCTCTCGCAGATCGGCTTCTCACTCTGTCGACGATCAGCGCTGGAAAGCTCTTCCTGCCAGACGTGTGTTGATGATCTGCAATTTCGTTTTGGTTGACTCTTAGATCCTCGCATTCCAAGGCTGTGTGTGCCTTCTCCACTTCACAGCTCATCCTTGGCCTGGTGGGCAGCCGGCTCCGCCTGCTGCTGCTGCGTCTGTAGCGGGAAACACACCGCCGGGCTCTCCACCTGTATCGAGTAGATACACTTTTCCGCCTCAAACACATCCACCACTTTATTCTCAACCCCACACTTGAGATCCACCAGTGCACTCCTCTCTGGACCGTTCCAACACTTCTGACCTCTGGTGTAGATCTGTTTCAACCAGAACTCGTCCTGCTCCTGGCTGTAGCTACCGGTGGGGTTGAAGTTCGAGAAGGTTCCGAGCGAGATCTGCGCACCTCCGTTGTTGGGGATCTGAGTGACTCGACCGAAGAAGCAGTACTCGTACGTGTATTCGCCCATGTCTTTCGAAAAGCACTTGTTTTCCAGCGGTTTGAATTCCGAAGATCGACCGTAGCGCGTGGAGAACTCGTCGAGACGACGTTTGCGGTTCGAGAGGTCATTCGAGACGCGCGAGAGGTGCGAGGCTGCGTCGGTGTGGGCGCGACGTGCCGAGGCGACGTTTTCCGGTTCGGTTTCGGTGGACGAGGAGGATTTGGGTCGCATGCGCTTGACGTCGGTGATGACGTTGGACTTGATGAGCACATCGAGCAAGGTGTCGACCATGGCTTCGAAGTAAGGGACAATACCGTCCGGAAGGTATTCGTGAATGCGGAAGAGCAGTCCACCGTCGGACTCGGTGGCGAACACCCGCTTGTCGTGGGTGGCACCCTGCAGGCCGCGATCCATGATGTCGAGCGGGTCGTCATTGAGCAGCGTGGAGAGCTTGTCGGATGGCCAGTCGCCTTCGTCCAAGAGCTGGTTGAGCTTGGTGTTTTCGGCGGCGAGCTGATCGATGTTGCTGTCCTCAGCGGCGGCCTCTTGCTTGACTCCATCATCGACGGTAGAAGTAGCGATGCCGCGCCACTCCTTGTAGGCTACGACGGCACCCTTGACAGCCATATCTTGGTAGTTGGGGTTGTACCCTTTAGCCAGATCGTCGAGCAAAAGCGTAAGAGTCTGCAGCTCGGACTTGAGAGCGGCGTTCTTATCCTGCAAGGCCTTGATTGCGTTCTGGTTGTCGACCAATTTGGCGTAGAGCGGCGTCTTGACCTTTGCATCGATGACGGCCTTATCGGAGGTCTCTGCACGCGTCAGCTCGGATTTGAGCCTTGCTTCGTTCTCGGTGGCGACGTGCACTTCGACCTCGAGCTTTGCGATCTCTGCTTCGAGGGATTCCTTCTCTTTGCGAGCATCTGCGATGTACTTGTCGCGAATCTTGCCACCTGCGCGTCGTAGGTTTTCGAGCTCGGTCATCTTTTTGCGATACTGCTTGCCGACCTTTTCGCAGGTGTTGGGGCAGTGGATCTTGCCATCTGATTCGTCGGAACCGTCGCAGCATTCAGGGTCGCAGATGCCGTCGTCTACGCGGCTGGAACGGATGTAGGATGGGATGTGACCCGTATTTTGGCAGTAAAAGGTGGAGTTGGGGCAGGCGGAGGTGCCTGGCTCATCGGAACCATCTGGACAGTCGCAGTAGTCGTCATTGACGGCTGTCCAAGAAAGCTCCTTGGATCCGTCGAGACACTTCCATCGCAACTGTCCTTGTGGATTCTTTGAGGGTTGATATTTTGCCGCATCTGGTGATACGAGCGAGGGAGAGACAGAAGTGCATTAGCGGTCAGGGGGACAAGTGACGCGGAAGAGAGAGGGGATCGACTTACCTGCTGGAGCAACACCTCTCAATGGAGTGTTGGAGGAGGACGCTGAAGCGGAGATGGTGGTGGCTGCGAGTGCGGCCACCGCCAAGTTGAGTCGCACCATGTTTGGTCTAGGGAGGGGGAAGATGATGAGAAGAAGGAAAGGGTGTGTTGCGTGTGCGAGTTGCTTGTCGGAAATGAAATTGGCTCGTGCTTGTTCCTCGTCGATTTAACTTAACAGCGATGTAACTTCATTTGAGCCATCATTGATTGATTCGCAATTCCCACACAATGACGGCGGATCGGCGTAACGCATGCGCGGTTCGCGTGGAGAACAACACAAAAGTCGCAAAAGATCAACACTTTGTAGATCACCCTCCTCATCACCATCATCGGCAGCCATGGCATCCTCATCCGCATCCGTTCTCAGTGGCGCAGCCTCTCCCATCGCACCACCATCATCCTTGAATCCGCCACGCACAAGGTGAGTCGCTCTGCAAGTAGTGCCTCCTCGACGGCTGAGGAGAAAGGCTGACATCGAAACAAAGCGCTTGATCTTGAAACAGATTTGACGCAGCTCAGCTACAACCCTATCTCTCGAGCACACTGATGACACGGCTTCGGAATGCATCGTGGGACAAGTCGGACAAGGACAAGAACCGCACGCTGAGCAGGTCGATAGCCGAGGTGGTCAAGGCAAAGATGTTGGGTGGGTCATCATGACGAGAGAGCGCAAGGACCGTAGAGCGATGTGATGCTGACCTTTGGTGTTTTTTGCTTCCTTGATCGCTGCAGAAATCGAGCCGAAAGGTGCGCAAAGTCGTCCTCAACCAAACAAGCATTCGGTACAGTGTAGCTCACACGTCTCAACCCGCTCAAACATATGCAGGCTTCAAGTACATTGTCCAAGTTCAACTCGTCGAGAATATCGGTCAGGGTGGAAGGTGCGTTTTTCACACAGGTCAGACTGGAGATGATGGGTTCGATTGCTGATACGTTCTTGAGTTCCTGCTGCATTCGACGACGCGCGTGGACATGACTACGTGTGCAGAGGTAAGGATCGACTGCTTTCGGATGGATCCGACATTTACGCGACACTGACACGCTTTGTTCCGATCCTGCCAACAGCCGACCTCGCATGTCACTGGGAAGACACAGACAGCGTGGTGCAAGACATGTATTCCAACGTGAGTTTTCTTGCCCTCTTCGCATCGACCGTTGTTGGACTCGCCATCTGACCCTGACCTTGTATTCACCACCCTCGTTTTGCCGCTTCTCCCCTGGTGTAGGACACGCTCATCTGCACCGTATTGTGCTTTGCGATTCGGACATGAACGTCATCACTCCAGATTGTCCCTTCGGGAGAGCGAGGTTGTGCTTGAGGTCCTCGTTCGTGAGTGAGTGCGATGTAGAAGGGCGAAGTCGAGAGACGGTTTCTTGGCTGAGATTGCTTTCGCGGATGCATCTGCCACGTCCATCATCTGCTGTATGTCAAGCATCTTCGAGGTTTCTATCCAAGAAATCCCTCAACTTGCCCAACAGATGCTCCTTTACATGTGGTGGCAACGTATCTGACCCCGAAAAAAGAACCTCATCAGCGATACTTTCTTCATCTCTTCTCTTAATCCAGCCGCGAAACATACCTTTAGCATGCGGAGTAAGCACGTCGATCAACGCAGGCACGCTCAACACCGGCTGCGTCTTTGCTTTGGCCGTTGCAAAGTTGTCGAACTCGGTCTCCCAACCGGACTCGTCGAGCATGCGTCGAAGCAGGATGAGCAGACGCTGCCACTCCCCCGACGCGACGAGTCGTTGGTGGAGCGCGTTGTAGAGTGGATCGTGTTGCGATGAAGAGAGTTCGCCTTCTTCCATTGTTGGTGGTGGAAATGCGGAGGAGGAGGGAAGGTGATAGAGGGAGAGAGCGAGTGACGCAAGGTGGATTGGGAATTGATGTGTGTGCGATGGTGTTGTTCGGGAATCGGACTTGTGGAGTTGCAGAGCATAAAAAGAATAAAACGACCTTTTTTTGTTTTTCTCTTTTCTCGTTTGACACTTTCTTCTTTGCAACCTCAAACACCATCTCTTGACTACACCCCAACGATGAGTCGACCGCAGTACGTGATCGAGCATATGGAGGAGGACGATCCGTCCGCGCCCTCCGTCTTCCCGCACTGGGCGCTGCTCGAATACCGTCACATGCTCCACCACGTTGGACCTGGATCCACCGTCCACTTCACCTCGCTCTCCCATGCATCGCTCGAATCGCTCCGCACATCCCTCTCCTCAACCTCCTCCGAACCTCGGGCGGAATTTCAACTTCATACGGCGAGCATCACCACCTTGATGGCGGAGCGAAACGTCCCGCACGCGAAAGTGTGTCTGCTCGATCCGAAATCGCCTTTCGCCGTATCGATTACCGATGCGGGGTTGGTTTCCAGCAGCACCAAGTCGGTCGAGGCGGGTGGGCCGTTCGAGTACTTCCTCTTCGGCGGGATCCTGGGCGACGACCCTCCCCGCGATCGCACTTCCTCGCTGCGCCAACTCGGCTTCCCCAGCCGTCACCTAGGCTCCATCCAGATGACCACAGACACCGCCCTCGGCGTCACCAAACGCTGCGTCGAAGATCTGCTTCTACTCGACCTGAGCGATACCCAGCAGCAGGAGAAACAGTGGGGTGATGCAGATGCAGCAAAAGGGAAAATGCATTGGGTCGACCATCCAGAGTTGAAGTTCGGGAGGGGCGAGAGTGTCGAGATGCCGTTCAGGTATTTAGTCGACGAGAGGAGGGGCCAGGGGGAACCACTGATGCCCGAGGGTATGAGGGAGTTGATCAGGGACGATTTGGGGAGGAGTTTCGAGTTTTGAGCAATGCCCCACAGCCCTGGTTGATGTGACATTCGTTGAAGGGTTGGACAAGGTTGCGATCCATCTTTGCAGCCGTCGACTGAAATGTTCCTCACACACATCAACATCCCTACACTTTCGTTTGAGAGCAATTCAGCTTTTCACCACATTCTCCGCACAAAACTTTGCCCGAATCTCTGCGAGAACCTTTTTTCGAATTGCATACCTTGATAACACTGCGAAGCTTGCCATTTAAAACTATGGAATGGGAGAATGGGGGGATCCGGGTGGAGCCGGGGTATAAACTGATCTTGCGGAACGGGGGGGTGGGGGAATGGAAAGTACACTGTTGAAAGAGAAAAAAAATGCTGTTTGCGTTGTGGGAGGGGGATCTGCGGTTAACGTTTGTTGATCAAGCTCAAAAACTCCTCCCTCGTCTTTTGTCGATCCCTGAACACGCCCAGCATGCAGCTGGTCACCGTCGTCGCCCCTGGTTTCTGGACCCCCCTCATGGCCATGCACAGATGCTCGCACTCGACAACCACCGCTACGCCTTGCGGTCTCAACGCCTCGTCCAGTGCCAACGCCACCTGCTTGGTCAACCTCTCCTGCACCTGCAACCTGCGCGCAAAGGTCTCTGCTATCCTCGCCAGTTTAGACAACCCAATCACAAGACGGTTGGGAATGTAGCCGATGTGGATTTTCCCCGTGAAGGGAACCATGTGGTGTTCGCAGAGCGAAAAGATCTCGATGTCCTTGACGATGACCATCTCGTCGTGTTCCTCGTCAAAGATGGCGTTGGCGATGACATCCGAGAGGCGGACTTCGTAGCCACGGGTCATCCAGAGGAGCGCTTTGGCGTAGCGTTCCGGTGTCTTGGCGAGACCAGACCGCGAAGGATCCTCACCAATGCACTCCAGGACCGTGGAGATGGCGTCGGCTAGGCGGGCTTGGTTGGCTTCCGCCTGGGCGGGGGTGTGGTTGAGTCGATCGAGTGTGGCTTTTGCAGGCCAACCGAGACCGTTGGGATCCATGACGGGTGTTTGAGTTCCGGAAGCGGACCAGGAGGAGCCGATGTACGTCCTCTCCCCCGTAGGGGTGCCGAGCCCACCGCCACGGGTGGTGGCGAGCACGTCGAGATCCGGTGCGATTCGGGAGGAGGGTGTTCCGTGGTTGGCCAATTGCGCGGAACTGGATCGCGAGAGCAGGGCGGTGGCAGCTGCGCGAGCGTTCGAGTGATGATGCGGGGCGGATGTGGGGGAAGAACTGGCTTGGACGTAGGACGTGGTCGAGTTGGAGGGCTGACCTGGACTCGCAGAGCCTAGGTTAAGCGAAGAAACGCCGTTTGCGAGCGCAGATTGCTGTCGCGCGGTGGCGGCAGAGTTGCCGATGGATGCAGTCTTTTGCTGGACGACCGACTCTATGGGGTCAGCAGGTACGTCGCCAGGATCACGACCGCAATCCAGACCGTTTCCTTTCGGTGCGTAGACGTCGTTGCTGCTGGAAGTGGGAACGGGGTGCGCAGCCGAACCGACTTGGTCAGGGAGACCATGGAGTTGACCGGAAGACATGTTGGCACGCTGCAACGCAGAGGCAAAGAACGAATCGAAAAAGGCGGATCCTGAGGCGTGCTGCTGTGGTTGACCAGACTGTGCTGATCCGGTATGGTCGTCCGCCATGGTTGCAAAAGATGGTGTACGAGTTGGGGAGGAAGGTCAGGAAGGACAGCGTAGAGTCACTTTGTCTGTGCGGAAAGTCTAAATTTCATTTTCAACAAAAGAGCGTTTATTCATTTTGCAGGTCAGATCGGCGATCTCACTTCTCCACCTGTCAAACTCTGACAGACCATTCGGATTTGTCACCCATCCCATCCCAACCTAACGACGACGACCACCTTAAATGCAAGATACGACACCATGTTCCGCAGCATCACATCCACAGCACTTCGAACTGCAACAGCGAGGCGCACACCCCTCGCTCTCCGTCCGCTCTCCACATCTCGCTCGGTCAACAACGCCGAAGCATCACCACCCTCGGCATCGCAGCAGGAGGAGATCACAGCGGGCGAACAAAAGATCCGCTCGATCCTCACGTCCAAGTTCAACCCTTCTATCCTCAAAGTCCAAGATGTTAGCGGTGAGTTTGCGTCGAACTCTTCATGTGGATGCAGTGTGGAAACTGACATTCGTGTTGGGGGTTTCGATAGGCGGATGCGGAAGCTTCTACGCAATCCAACTGAGTTCGAAAGAGTTCAAGGGTTTGTCTACAGTCAAAGCGCATCGAATGGTCAACGAGCAGTTGAAGGATGTTATCAAGGATATCCACGGTTTGCAGGTACGTCCGCCGTCTCAAGTAGAAACGAGCAAAAAGAGCGAGTATCAGACTGACACCAAATCGAACCTCTTACGGGCTTGCCGATCTTGATTCAGTTGAGAACCATGGCCGAAGACTAGCCATGCCGAACAGTACTCGAGCAAATAGAAAAGCAAGAGATGCGGCACATCCGATCAGCGTGCGAGCGTGCATGTGTGAGAGAAAGAAGCGACCGCTGCTGAAAGGCGTGGTTCACGTTTTGAATGAGTGGCAGCACAGGGTCTGATCGGCCCATTGCCGACAACCGCAAACCTGAGCTTCCTCAACACATCGAACACATCTCCACTCGTCTCCACTCTCCTCTGTCCTCAACCCTCGTCTCATAGCACACGACATTTGCCCGTCACGCAATCACTCTCAAGTCAAAAGTTGCGGATGAAATGCCGGTTTTAGAATTTTGGGTTGTGGTTGCAGGGCACGCCAGTCGATCTCTCGACTGAGCGGTCCTACTATGTGCGCGGTCTGCGCAATGTGCATATGTGTGTGTGTGTGGGAAGGAAAAAGAATACAATGCTGCAAAGCTGCAACTCTTTACTCGGCGGAAGCACGAGTGTAGACCAGCTGACCGTTGTGGTGGATGATGCGCTTGATCTGACCCTCACGCTCCAGGTGGCGGATGGCAACACGTGCGAGCGAGCCGTTGATCTTCATACGGTCGATCAGCGTCGACTGCGAGATCATCTTGAAGGTGGGCACCTCCTTGAGGATTCGGTCGTACGTGGGACGGTCGAGAACAACCATGTTCTGGGCCTGTTGCGGAGAATTACGGAGGAAAAGACGAGAATTATGTCAGTCGATCTCGTAAAAAGAATGGCGATGGGGAGGGATGGATGGAACGTACCTTGTCCTTAACCTTGCCCTTGGACCATTTCTTCTTCTTAGCGGACTTTGACGCAGCAGCGGCGATGGCGGCTTTCTTGGGCGGCATCTGAATCGTCATAGTATGGGGGTATCAAGAGAGATGGTGAGTGAGCGGTCCGAGATTGGGTGATCAACAGAGACGCAAGCAAGGCAGCGACGCAATGGCCGACACGACACGCGGCAGGTGCGACAGCATGAGCAGCAGCATGAAGTAGAAGCATCGAGTCAGGATGATCGGCGAGCGGTACGGTTGTGAGAGTGTCCATCGAGGAAGAATCGTCGATGCGAAGCTGCAACTCTGGCCGGCAGGTGGTGCTTCGAGGGCTGCTGATCGAGACATACGGGTTGCAATGAGGAGCGACGATGAAGGTTGTTGGAATCAAGCCATCATCGGACAAGCCAAAATAATTTGTCGAGGCCAATGTCGAACGACAAGATCCTCTACATGGGCTGCTGCGAATGGTACCAAGGGTCGACGATGCATGTGCTGATGAGGAGCGAGACGAGAAAATATGGCGAAAGCACGTCCATGACTGGCCGTCTGACGCAAGCTGCAAAACAACTTGCCGTCAACCACAGCATCCCTTCGTCCGACTTGCAAGACCCGACTCGACCGGTCATGTCAAAGCTAGCGTTGGTCCTCTTCCGTATCCACAGCCGTCGATTCTGAAGGCCGTCCATGCCAATCAGAAGTGCTTTGTTGGCCTGGCTCGCAAAGTTTGACCGCTGAACCGTCCACCTTGCATTGTTGCAACTTCTCATCAAATCGATGAAAGCACCGGGCCAAATCCAATGTCGCTCTCATCCATTCTGTACCACTGTGCCGCCAGAATGCTTCCGCAATGCCTTTGCATTTCAAGATAGAGATACCTCCTTTTCCGCCTGTCGAAGGTTGCTGCGCCGTGTTGTGCTGATCATGCTGTGCTGTACTGTGCTGCGTATCGTATCGTCTGCTGGTGCGTATGCGCTTGCGAATGCGTTTGAGAGGTGTAGGAGAAACTTACCTTGACGTATGTGGTGGATGACGGTAGAGAAGAGCGAGTGTGAAGCGCCAATTCGATGGGTCAACTCTGGACGCACTCACCGTTGCTCTCTCTCTGTCACTTCCGAGCAGCTGTGGTCAGACTTGATCAAATGCGGGCCGTGAGAAAGCGATGTGCTGCCTGTTCTTTTCCCTCACGCACAGTCTGTCCAGCCTGCGAGCGAGCCTCTGGACTGCCGTGTTGCAACCGCGCATTTGTTGGCCAGTCAGTAGCCCTGCTTCGTCCTTGAGATCAGTCTTGAGCGCGCCCCATTTCTGCGAAATTGAAATCAGGCTCAAGACAGAATCCAGCGGGAACACGACGTTCGGCTCTGGACCAGTGTTCGAATTTGCACGTGACTCGAGCAAAACAACGGCCGAAGTAAGGTCAATACAAGTCGGTCCAATACAGATTTTCGACACGAGTTCGGTCAGAAGAGCTTCGGTCTGCCGCACGACAGATTGCGCTCCCGACGTCCTCGACTCGATCTGCTGGACGGCGTTACTTGACACACTCGTTTCCGCAAGGGTCCGATCCGAACAGCGAGACCCCCGGACACAGATTTCTACAGGTTGCAAGGGTCTGCTCGACGTGCTCTGATGGAATGATCGACGTGGGTCTGTTTGCCTTGACGAAGTACAGCATCGCACTTCTGCTGTTCATTTGTCGACCGGAAGCGACGTCTATTTGGGATCGCATCCTTTGCGCTCTGTTGTGAAGCATGCACATCATGTGTTCAGAACCTCGGTCTCAAGTGCAGCATTAGGGCGTCTCGATTAGGATGCGATTTGCATACTCTGTCACTGAAAAAGACGCAGCTTTGGGGGTTGAGCCCAATCGAAGTCAAGGTCGAACATCTCCTTGAACAGAGTCAATACAGAGACGTTCGACGTTTGCGACAAGACCTTCCCTGCAGAAACGTGCCTCGCCGTGTCTTGTCTAGCTGGAGGTCGATCATGTTGCGCGGATCATGGATGCCACGAGTCTCCCAGCTCTTGTCGGGAAATGCGTCTCTCTCAGCAGCTCGACAACAGGTTGCCGGTGATGCTTCGCTGTCCACCCTGTCTCACATGGCCAGTTTGACACGTTTGAACGACGAACACGTCATGCGTCCGCCTCCTGCTTCGTGAACACGGTACTGCTAGACAACAATTCTGCCCCGCACAGCGTCGAGGCTTTCTTTGTCTCCGTATCGACTGACTCGATCTGAAGACGTTCACCGTGCCAAATCCAGTCTGTCGTGGAACGTCCTGTCCTCGACGACAACAGCCTCAGGGCATCCAATTGTCCGAGCACCCTCGCTTACAACACAGACCGGCAATCGTCTTGCCGCTCCAATTCGATTTTTCAAATATGATTGCGAATGAACATCTTCTGTACAAGATCGACGCGAGCTCCTGAACGCGACGATGCTTGCGGGTTCTACCCTTAGATAGCGGAAAGGTCTGTTCAATGTCGAAAAGCAAAAGGCAAAGGATGGTTGTCAGCAAAGCGAATCCCACATCAACTGTCAACACCGCAACAGCTTTCGCTGAAAATACTCACTTCCGAACTTCTCGTCGTAACCTGGCGTGGTCCACTTGCCCTTCTTGACCATCTCGTCGACGGTGCGGCCAATCTCGGGACGAGCGGCGACGACGTCATCGACGGTAAGCTGGTCAAAGGGACGAGCGTCCTCGATGTTCTTCAGAGTAGCCTTGAGGTCCTTGAGCTCGGCCTCGATCTTGGACGAGGTGGCCTGAGCTTGCTCGACCTGTGCGTGTGCGATTGGAGCAAAAGAGGCGAGTGAGGGAATGTCAGTATTTTGAAAGCAGGAACATGAGTGCATCGTCCCAATACACCTGGCGCTACTGTTGGCGGCGGTCAGTCGAGTACATTGTAGGGTCGGGCCGCATCGCATTGCACCGTGTGGCGTCGCATCGCATTCTCTCGCTGTTGAAGATAGTCGGTCGTAACAGAGGTGTGCATGCGCAGTCACTCGAATGCCTCGAATGGTCAGGAAGCTACCGCCACGGATGCGCTGGCGTGTCGCTACTGTATGGTCTTGGTCGGAACTGCTGATATGAACGAGTGACGAGTCGGATCAGTTCCGATCGCGGACCAACAGGAAGCGTGACGCTTTGACCATGAAGTAGCAGAGCGGCGGTGGCTCATACGGCGGCTATGCTGGCGAGGTGGCAGATGCGGCACGTCGTACGTCTGAACGACAGCACATACATGCATTGATCATTCACCGCAAAGCATGCCAAGTCGCGTACGGGTTGTCGGATTGGAACACGTTGTGCATCAAAGCCAGCAGGTCTAGCTCAAGCATGATGGTCGGAAGGGCCGTGCGCAGATTCGGGCGGACTGCTTCTCGAGCACAGATGGATGTCGTGGAGTCCATAATCGGATGGCGGCGTGAGCAGATCGATCATGTCGTGAGGGTCGTCGAGTTCTACCGGTGCCGAAACAGAAGAGGCTGCGATGAGATTGGTGGGAAAGGAGCCATGATGCGTTGCGGTGCGATGCGATGCGATGGTAGGCGATTCGGTGATTTGCAGGAGTCGAAATGATCAAGATACAGCGCCAATGACCAGGCGTATGGAACAGTGCTATGCTGTCGAAGAAAAAGGGCGGATACTAACAGCTTTGGACTCGAAGGCATCGATAGCCTTGAGCTGAGCCTGAACGTCGTAGGTGACAGGCTTGAACTCGGAGAGGATCTTCTGCGCCTGGCTGACAACATCCTTGTTACGGAGCACCTTGTTGTAGTGGGCAAAGTCGACGTCGGTGTTCTGCTGCTTGAGCTGTGCGAGTTGACGCTTTGCGTCGTCGGCGCGCTTGCGGAAAGCCGAGATCTGAGCGAGAGTGTTCTTGCCAAGACCCAAGTTGGAGATCTTGGCGAGATCCACTGCAGCAGCACGAGCAGCCATTGTGATGTGTTGGTGAGGAGGAAGCGAGAGCGAACGAGATGAGGGAGGTAAGGTGGTGGTGAGTAGTATTGTTGTGTGGAGATGGCGACGACGACGACGACGACGACGACGAAACAAACAATTCCAATCTGAGAAAGAAGGATTGGCGACGAGACCCGTCTAGTGCCGCCATTTGCGAAACGCTCACACACCGCCGTTTCCCTATCGCTTCCGAAGACGATCACCTTTTCTGAAACGCACCAGAATGTTAGACTACATTCCTGTTTGAAATTTCGCACGAAAAAAGATAGACGCGCCGAGGACGAGAATTGTCTGTGCGCAAAGGGAGCGGAATGGCGGTTCCAGCCAACAAGACCAAATGCGGATGAGCCGACAGGAGAAAGAGAGAGTCCTTCAGGGTCGTCGTCGTCGTCGCTTGTCGGGCTCGCCGGCGTTGCAATCTCTAGAGGCCATTCATTGTCCATGTCTGTTTGCCAACTTGCCGCTCCTCATCTGGCATTCATCCTGTCTCTTCCAGTCGATGCCGTCAATGTGATGTCGGTAGCTTGCCGATCGATGAAACTTGAAGAAAGCACAAAGCTCATCACGAGGATCACGCACTCTTGCTCGGCGTGAGACTGTCCATAAGACTGCCAGAGCGGACCAAGAGTGACAGCCTGGCTGGTCAGTCAACCACGCAAACGCCGTTGTTCCAGATTTTGACTGCTCGCTTCAAGCCATGTTTTTTCGAAAAAGCCACGCTGCATCCGTCGACCTGTTTTCCACCTGGAATTCCCCCTTGACGGCGACTGACAGCGCTTTTCCAGTTCTGACAAGGGTTTAGAGTGAACAATTGGCAGGTGCACGCGCCAACGCTCCATTTTTGGCAGCAGATTCCGTCCGTCTGTGCTGGCCTGCTGCTGTAGCTGCTGTCACTCCATTGTCGTGGTTAGAGCTTTCCTTTTCCTTCCCGTCCATTCCTCTGCACTACCTCCTCTTTCTTCTCTTCTCACCATCATCTCGCACTCTTGCACAGACACTAGCATACAAACGTCTTTCCACTGCCGCACAGTCACTTCAGGTCTTTGCTGCACACGCAAGCATTCTCCTTGACCACATACGATCGGTGACATCGTGTATCGTAACATCTCCGTTCACACCACAGCGGTACAGACCTGTCTCATCTTGAAAGTCCGGTTGCAACCATGTCGCTCCCGGCCAATTACACCGCGCTGCTCAACGATCTCAATCGTGATGTCGCAAGAGCACGTCCAAGCGACCCCCTCCAGTTTTGCGCAAACTGGTTCAATGCAAAGCTCGAGGAGCAGCGTCGAGCTTACCTCGCCTCGACACCTTTCTCCACCACCTCGTTTTCCTCCACCTCTCTGGGTCCTGGAGATGTCGTAGCGCCCGTTGTTCCAGGACTCGCTTCGCCTACACAGCGTGCTTCAATCTTCAACTCGGACCCGTTTGCCCCTGGTGCTGGTGGCGGTGCAGCTCTGCCTGCTGCTTCCCTCCCTGTGCCCATGGATGCTCAGTCGCCCGACGCCGCGCCCGCGTCAGCGACACCGTTCTCCAGCTTTCCTCCCTCGGGATCTACCACCATCTCGAACGCGCCCCTCATCCCTCCCACCTTCAATCTCGGCAGACGCACTTCGGTCTCGGCAGAGAGCATGGCTCCTTCGGCAGTCAACGCCGAGTCGGACGGATCGCCCCTGCCCAAGACCGTCATTCCGAAATCGGAAGAGCAGATGCAGAGGATCCGCGGCTCGATCGGCAACAACCTGCTGTTCCGCAACCTCGAGCAGGACCAGTACCGCGACGTCTTGCTCGCCATGAAGGAGGTCAAGGTCGAAGCCGACGTCACCGTCATCGAACAGGGCGCTCAGGGAGACTACTTCTACGTGGTCGAATCCGGAACGCTGGACGTCTACGTCCGTGCTTCACCGCGCAACGGCACTCCCGAGCCAGCCTCGTCCACATCCACAGCCGGCTCCGCCCTCGGCGACAAGAAGGTCTCGTACGGCCCTGGCTCGTCGTTTGGTGAGCTGGCGCTGCTGTACGCCCAGCCTCGCGCTGCCACTGTGCTTTCGACCTCGGCGTGTACGCTGTGGGCTCTGGACCGAATCACCTTCCGTTCGATTCTCATGGAGACCAACTCGAGGCGAAGGGCGCTGTACGAAAAGTTCCTCATGGACGTTCCGCTGTTCGAGCGCCTCTCGGCTGCCGAGCGTGCCAAGATCTCGGACAGTCTCGAGCTGCGAGAGTATGCGCCCGGCGAGGCGGTGATTTCTCAGGGCGAGCGTGGATCCGAGTTCTTCATCATTGTCGAGGGCGATGCAGAGGTACGCAAGACCAAGGAAGGTGGCAACGAGGAGGTGGTGGGCAAGCTCTCGAGGGGAGACTACTTTGGCGAGCTTGCGTTGCTCAACAATGCACCGCGCGCGGCTACGGTGGCTGCTTCGGGTGCAGCGGCGGCCAAGTTGAGGGTGGTGACGATGAGCGAGAGGGCGTTTACGAGGTTGTTGGGTCCGCTGGCGGGGATCTTGGAGAGGCATGCAAAGGAGAGGTATGGCGACGAGTATTCGGTGGGTCAGGCGGGTGAGGGTGCGCCGAGTGTCAATGTTGGCCTGGCGGGTCAAGGTGGAGCGGGGGACAACTTCCCGCATCCGATGGATTCGACTGCCAAGCCGGGCGAGGGGGCGTGGAGCGCACCCAATCCGTTTGCTGCTGCGTAGAGGTGGTTGTCTAATTCAATTTGGTGCTCTGGGTTCTTGAAATCGATATCATTGTTATACTTTATACTGTGATGGCGAGATGTGTGGTGAGGGGGTGGTTGACGAGCGGAAAAGAGCCGGTGGTGAGAGAGAGGATCTGGGACGAGGCAGGTGCGATTGCCATCGGACGTGATCCGAAGCTGAACTCGTCCAGGTCGTGTGGCCGCGACATCAGGGCTGCGGCAATGTACAGTGCATGGCTGGCGTCTGTATAGGTAGTCGTTGGGCTGATGTTGAGCGAATCAGAAGAGCAGAAAAGTCTTTTCACAGAGGGGGAGAGAATGGTATTTGAAGATCTTTTGTTCGGACAGTTCCGACCCAGATGATGCGCTTTGCTTCTTGCTGCGAGCGGAAAGTGTTTCTCAGTGAGGTGCGACAGTGCACAGCGCCCATTCGACCACACGATATTCATTGATCTCGGTCACGGTAGGTAGGTGGCAGCAACACATGATGAACAGATCTCAAACACTTTTGACAGTATGTATTCGATGATGAGCGGGTGCCATTGCCCAGTGTCTGCCCCTCAACCTCAGCTGGCACCACTAAATGCTGATCAGAGGACTGGCCGGAGAGAGAGAGGGATGAAGATGCTTGGTGACGCCAAGCAAGGGCGCCGAGTCGGGAGACGCAAGCAAGGAGGACCCTGTGTGAGACCCTTGTCTGGGGACGCCCTGGCTTGCAACTGTCAAGGTCTGGACTGGGCTGTAATAGACCGTTTTCAATGATACGTTCTATGTTACATTGGAAATTCAAACATTGTGTCGGAATGAACGCGTGGTGCGAATCGTGTCGCGCCATGCAGTCGTCGCTCTACCTCTGCTCCGCCAGAAATTGCGTCATTGTGTACGTCATCCCGTAGAGCGCTTTCCAATGCGACGCTCGATGATCACATTTTGCGCCCAAAACGCTGCTTAAATTATTCGGTTGCACTGTTACCACCGCCGTCGCGATCCTGAACCACATGCCTTGTTGCTATCATGCACTTTCCTCTGCTTTCCGTGGACAGTCCGGTGCCGGATTCTTGGGATTGAGATGGCGCACAACACACCGCAAGCGAGAGGCTTTCGGCGGTGGTGGACAGCTTTGCCCCGGGGTCAAAACCTAGGGTCCTCGCCATTGTTGGCAGGCTCGACGATCGCGAGCAAGCAGCCACGAAACCAAACGCCGTGGAGCACAGCTCCCTTTTCGCGTGAGACTTTGTCGTGCCGCGTGTCTCCTTTGTCCGCAACTCGTGTTGGAGGATGTCGGATCGTGTGGATTCTCACGAAGCGGGTCCGAAGCGATAGCGTGCTTGCAACATCGGTACGGCGACTCGCAAAATCGAAAGCTTGTGTGACCTTTCAAGTTGCCGCGAGTGCAAGGTCGCTCTGCTCGTTCATCTCGGTTATGCAGCCATGCTCAGCCAGCCAACGGCTCTACGCCAAGGTAAATGGCAACAGCCACGGCCACCACAGCCGACTTAGCATCCTGAGCAACCGGCGCTGCAGCCGCACAAGCTCGGCTGGCTTGCAAGACGCCGAAGGAAAGCAGCCATACCGGAATTAGCACCACCCAAATCAATTCCGCTTGCTCAATACAATTTACAAATGTATTGACTCTAGCGAATCCATGCATGCCGACTTGATTTGGGGTACAGCAGTACAGTGTGCATTTTCAGCTTTGAACCGTCTCGTGGCACAGTCTACCGTAGAAACGCAGCTGCAGAAAGTCCGGTGCAGAATTACACCACACCGCACCAGTTCCACTGTCCTGGACCAGCGTTGAATCGCAATCAAAAGAAGTTACAACCTCTTGACTGTATGTACGCTTTCGGACTGGTTCCGCTATCGTCGCTGCCCTTCTCACTGCCACTACAGCGTCGGAACGAACTCCGAGCTCGTCATTAGAGTGATCAACGCAAGGTTCGCGAAAGAGATGTGAAGGCGGAACCCGACTCTCGAAAATATAGTCCTCGATGTGGCTTCCGGTCTTGAGCTTGAATTCATATTTTATCCTTCCAATTAATGAACAAAAAGAGACAGAATTTTTGCCGCGCATCGAGCCGATCAGGCTGGAAAAGGCCCAAGGCGAGTCGAAAGGTCGGCTGAGTGAATTTCTGCCTGAGCATGCGAGTTTCCATCACCATCGCCGCTTTGTTTCTGAGTCGCTCTCTCTTTTCGCTCTCTTCCACGTCAATCAATCCCATCTCGTCCCATCCGATCCCAGAGTCTATCTATCTATGCCTCCATCCCTCCGTCCGTCCATTGAAGATACAAACACATCCACCAAACCCTGAGTCGGACCCCGTTTCCGCTCCTACACACCGGCAAGCCACCTGTCTGGCGATTTGACAATCCGATTCCGTTGCCGACAAGTGTGATCTGGCCGGCTGCTGCGCATTTTTTGCTTCCGGCGTGCTTCCACCGACATCGAGTCGATTGCCGTCGCACTCGTCCATCGCCCTCGACCTCTTCAACTGTTGTGGCCCTCGACATCCACACAAACACAATCCGGTCTTTCTTCTCTCGCCAGCCGCGTCATTCTTCCGTCCGGATTGCATCCCGCCATTTCGGAACACGCGCTTGTCGTCCATCTACCACATTCATCCTCCTCTTCGTCGCTATCGTCGTCATACCGTCGTCATCGCTTTCCACCTTACCACCATTGTCACGTTCCCCATCCGCCTTTGTCCGCTTCAGTTCCTCTTGCCGAGCTTCTGAAGTCGATTGAACCCTTGCTTGCTCCCTGGCTTCTGTCTCTCTGACACCGCCCGAGCCACATCAGCTGCACACCTCGTCGTCGACGCCATCGCCGGCTCAACAGCATCCCCCGACCCCACAATCTGGACGCCTCGGCTGGACCCTCCTTCTACAATGTCTGAAACAGGTACGTACTCGAACCAGCACCCGGACACATACACCGCTCTCTCGGAGAAGGAAACGACGCCGAGCAAAGCGAAACGCAGCCCATCTCGATCCGACGGGAGAGCCGATGGTTGTTCGGCATCCACGCTAGTCGCAGCTCGCGATCGCACGATCTTCCCGTCCTTCCGGATCACGGAACTCCCGCGTGCACCGATAAGCATGAGCCATTCCCGCTAACCTCGACCCCGCTTTCCTTCTACTCTCCATCCTTTTGCCTTTCTCTTCCACCACCACCACCACCACCATCTCGACATTCTTCACCCGCCGCGACATGATCGCCGTGCAATCGCCTCGTCCAGCCACAGCCACAAGGCCACCGGCAAAGCCTCTGCGCAGAAGCTCGCCTGCCCGCGCAGCAAAGCACCACCTCGAACCCAACCCGTTCGAAAAGTCGTTCAGCTCCGGACCCAACTCGTCCGAGTCCGTCGAACGTCGCTCCGACCTCAAAACTGACGCCAAATCCACCAACGTCAGCACGCCACCTCTCTCCACGCGTCCAGGCGCCGCTTATCGCGATCGCACCTTTTCCAACAACAAGAACCAGACCTCGCCTCAGGAGACCACCGGCTCGACTCCCAAACCGCTCTTGCCACCCGTAGCCTCCATCACTTCGCCAGCCGGCGAGAACAACCCGTATCCTTGGTCCGCCGGTCTCACCAGCTCGTTGCGATCCGGTCCTCTCTCGCCCGCCATGCTCGCTGGTCCTCAGAGCTCTCATTTTGATCCCAACTCGTTCCGCACCGGCTTCACTCCGGACCTTTCCAACTTCAAGACGGGTCTCACGCCGCTCGGCGGTGGCATGTCGTTCCCGCCACCTTCGCCCAACACCGCCGCCTTCCTCGCCGTCATGGTCAGCAGCACCTCGGGCGCTTCCACGTCGGCAGCCACCATCACGCCCAACACGCTCTCGGCCCTGACCAATGCTGCAGCAGCTGCCACCAACGGCGGCTCCATGGATCCTTCCGCAGCGGGCGGTTCGGCGCTCTCGACGCAGCCGCAGAACTTTGCCGGCAAACCCACCGACGCGCAGAACGCGTTCGACCTCGCCTTCAGCCGTTCGTTCCCCAACGAGCGTGCCGATGCCAAGCTCGCCGGATCCAAGCTCAAAGCCGAGGTCAAGGCGGGCGATTCGGACAGGAGCGTGTCGCAGAGCATCAGTCCGCAGATGATGCAGAAGCCCTTGGAGGGTGGTGCCAACGGCGACCAGCAGAACGCCGCCTCGGGTCTGTTCTTGTTGAGTAGAGCGCATCAGGAGATGGCCAAGCGCGATGGCGCCGGCGCCGGCGCCTCGTCGACGTCGCTGTACGAATCGAAATCGCAGCCCAAGAAGGGCGCCAACGCCAAGAACGCCAAAGACGAAAAACCGGGCGCCAACAAGCGCAAGAAATCCAGCTCGACCGACGACAGCATTTCCACTGCTGCCGCTTCTGGTTCGATGAACGCTCCTCCACCTGCCAAAGCTGCCAAGACGGCGAAAGGCGGCAAGAAGGCGGCTGCTGCTGCTGCTGCTGCTGCGACGGCGGATGCGGCGACTGGGCCAAGCAAAGGAGCACCTGCGGCGTCCAAAAACGGCGGCGGATCGCTCAAGTCGGACAACGGCGACGACGACGACCAACAGTGGGACAGCGACGACGAGGACGGAAAGGGAGGCAACATGGACGAGAAGCGCAAGAACTTTTTGGAGAGGAATCGACAGGCGGCGCTCAAGTGTCGACAACGCAAGAAGGCCTGGTTGGCTTCGTTGCAGGCCAAGGTGGAGTATCTGCAGAACGACAATGAGAACCTGCAGAACACGGTGGGCGCGTTGAGGAACGAGAACATGTTTTTGAAGAGCCAGTTGGTGCAGGCTACGGGCGGAGCGGTGGTGCCGGGCGTGGGTATGCCGATGGGGCCGGGCCCGATGGGGTTGCCCATGGCGGGCGTGGAGGGGCATCATGGCATGGGACCGGGCGGGATGGGGATGCCGCATCCTGCGTACATGCATCCGGGTCCCGGCGGTGGATATGCGAGGGGTGGAGGAGCACCAGGGTTTGATCCGAGGCAGCAGCAGGGAGGACCGGGGGGAAGACCGCGTTCCGAGGGGGATGTTCTAGCGGGTGCGGGCGAGCAGGGGATGAACGGAGTCAAGCACGAACGCGAGTGGAGCAGCGCCAGTGCTGATGCTGGCAAGGGTGCGGGCGCAGCTGGTGGTGCCATCAAGGTGTGATGCACGTGGACCCGATGGTTGAATATACCTGAACTCTCGTCGTCGTTGTGGTTCTATTTTTCGAGATTGTACAAGAATATGATGGTTCTGTATTGTTACTTTGTAGGATGTGCGGGATGTGAGATGGGAGCCTCGAGTGGACAAGGGAGTCGGCCCGCGGGGAGGAGCAAGAGCGGATGTGTGTGTGTGTGTGATTGCGGGTATGCATCGCGCAAATCGCAATGACGAGCAAAAGTGGAGGGCGAATTTCGGAGGGAAAGATGAATCACACTGAGAATATGCACCGATTGCGTGCTCGGGCGAAAAGCCGAATTACGAAGTTATCCGCGCAGGTTCCAAAAGGCGAGAAGATGAAGTTGATGTGCTGTTGTTGACCCTTTTCGTCAACTACCAACATCGTCTCTTCGACACTCACACGAGCCAAAAAGCCTCGGATCACAAATCAGCGAGGCCAACACTTTTGCGACCCGAACGGCCATGTCAACAGCAGCGATATCTGCCGCACCGGGTGGAGCGCACGAGTCGGGGTCGACGTCGACGAAACGGCGGTCTTTGTTCAAACCGAATACCTGGAAGAAGAGCGCTCGGTCGCAGGCGCACGATGCAGTGAAACCTGCTGGAGTGGATTCTCCTGACGGAGAAGCGGTGACGGGTGTGCGGAATGTTGATGGAGTCGAGACGGGTGCTCCCTTGACGAGCTTGGTTGCTTCCTCTCCCGAGGTGAAGAGGGAAGGGAAGGGTGTGGAACGAGAAGCCGGTCTCGGTACAGCGTTCGCCAACCCTGCACCGCTGACACCTGCACCCAAACCATCATCTACACCACCTAAGTCATCGGAATTGGCATTCACGACCGACGCACTGGGTCGAATCCCCTTCTTCCGTCAGGATCACCCCAACTTCCCCCTCTCCAACTCCTCCCCCTCCTATCCGGTCGTCTACAACTCCGTCCGTTATACAACCGCTGAACACCTCTTCCAATCGCTCAAATTCCCGTCGAATCCCGAGATCGCTTCGAAAGTTCGTCGTGCAAAGACTCCGCTGGATGCGATGCGCATCGCTCGATCCCACACCTCCCTCTACCCAGCAGGGTGGTTTTCCGAGGGACTCAATGTCAAGGTCATGCACGATGTGGTGCTCGCCAAGTTCTCCCAGTGGCCCAGGTTGAGGGACGCGCTGTTGGAAACGGCCGATGCAGAGATCTCCAACGTCAGCCCTACGGACGTCTTCTGGGGCACGGGTGAGGGAGAGAGGGGAAGGAACGTGCTGGGAAAAGTGCTGATGGATGTTAGGGAGGTGCTGAGGAGGAATGCGGGTGTGGGGTACGGGAGTGGGGCAAAGACGATGTAGAGCGCGGCGCTCCCCCGCACTTCCGATGAAACCATCAACGACGAGGAGGAAATCCGCTTTGCTCTCGTTCTTCCGGTAAACCCCTCGCATCAGCCCTCTCCAGAATATGGCCATCTCGATAGATCACCTACCTTTGTAATCCCGGTCTCAGCCCATTGCGCATACATCTTCTTTTTTGGCATACATACAAACTCCCCTCGCTGTTCTGTCAGAAGCTCTCTCGCTTTCGTGGTCCACAAGCGTATCGATGAAGGCATTGGCGTAAGAGGGCTTGCTGGTTGGTGCATGCTGATGCGCTCTGCTCTGCGGCTACGTTGAGAGCATCTCTTTGACGACGCACGACGGTGGGCACAAACCCACACACACACACACACAGAGGGAGCACACGCGCAAACACCACACACCCTTCACACTCTCTACCAACAAAATGCATGTGACAGAGCGCTTTCTATTTGCTTGCATCCGCATCTCTACGCAGCCACCGGGGTAGCCTGTACACTCTGCACGGCGGCCACTTTTGCGATCGCCGCATCGATCAACGCCTTGGCCTGCAACTCTGCCTTGACAAACACCTCGACTGCATCGCCGATCCTTCGCTCCGTCTCCGGGTCTTGCTTGATCGCCTTACCGAGCTCCTCCGCACCGTTCTTGAGGTAGTCTACGTCCAGCGCGAATTTCTGCGGCAGACCATCGGCGCGCAAAGGGTCGATCTTGAGCAGCGGCAGCGTAGCCTCAGGAAGAGGGAGGGAGTAGGTTTTGCTGGGGCGGTAGAGTTTGCCTTCTTGGGCGAGGGTAGGAGTAGAGATCATCTCGGTGAGGGTGGGAGCGAGGATGGTGGTCTGTTGAGCACCGAGCGCGGGCATAGCTAGGACCTCGTTGAGCGCGATAAACGAAGCAGCCTTGATGACGGGTGCGGGCTTGCCGGTGGAGGAGAGATCGCGGTAGGCCTGGTAGATGTGAGCCATACGGGGTGACATGGGGTGTTGGGTAACGGGGTCCGAGTAGACGAGACGTTCTTCGGGAGGGGTGAAATGCGCCAGGATCTCGTTGTAGTACGGCGAGATATACAGACAACCTGCCTGCGCAGCGGCAAGCGCCTGAGGTACCGAGAAAAGTCCCGTTCCGAGCGTTCGGATCCCGTGCTGCGACTCGAGCGTCTTCGCAGCGATCATCCCCGCGGGCGTGGTGAGGATCTTGATGCAGTACCTGTCCTTTCCGATCCCCTGCGCGGCAAACTCGGCATCGTACTTGAGCGCGTGCTTCACGATCCCCTCCGCATCGTGTGCGCAGCTCGGGCTCGCCTGGAGCAGTGCACGACCGGCAATGTTCGGCAGATTCAAGGCGCAGAGTTTGACGGAAATACGGTCGAGGATCGTCAACCAATCCGCACCGGGAGACGCACGGATGACGTCCTCGAGCAACACCTGGTTGGCAGGCACAGCCAGCGCATCCGCCACGATGAACTGGTTCGACGTCATGTCGTTGGGCTGCACACCGAGCGACGCCAGCTGCTGCGTGAGGGGGACGTCGAGCGTGTCGACGTCGATCTCGAGTTGAGACGCCGCGTTGACGATGATGGGTACGGTGGAGGCGGTCATTTTTGGCTACAGCGCGAAAGATGGAGTTCAGCGATGGAAGATCTTTGGAGGGTGGAAGATATTTATCTGGAGGGCAGCGCGTGGGGGGGGGGAGAAAGCACGCTCGGCTTGCCAGCAAGGGTCTCTCCCGAGGTAGATTACACGGCTGCCGGTCAGAGAGAGAGAGAGAGTCGCACGGAGGAAGAAAGGTCGTTTGACCAGCAAGCGCGCTGTACGACTTCGGTCAAATTCGCGGCCGACCGGTTACAAAATGCGGAGACGACGGGTCGGTGTTTTTGGACGCCGACGCGAATTCCGCGTTGACCGGTGTGCGACACTTTTTTTACTCCAGGCTTCCCCATAGGTCTTGGACCCAAACGATGGCAGCGGCTTGCTCGCTCCCGGCGAGCATGACGCCGAGCATGGAGTTAACCAAGCAGCACCTCTCTAACGGTCGTGTTGGTATTTGAACATTTCCAGCAACGTTCTCTTGTCGTCCGACCATCATCATTTCCCGCTCAACCATCATGCCAGGAGAATCCAACTCGATCGCGGCGGCCTCGGCGCCGTCCAAGCTGCGCGGACCCATCGTGCTACCGTCGCACCAACTGCCCGAACGATTCTACCTCGGTGGACCACGGATCTCGTCCTTCCGCGGTGAGGCGTCTGGCTCGCAACGCGAACCGGAAGACTGGGTAGCCTCGACCACCTGCTGTGCTGGCCACGACTCGCTCGGACTCACCCGTCTGCCGCAGACCGACACGTTGCTGGTGGACGAGATCTCTGCCGACCCGATCTCCTGGCTCGGCGCCACGCACTACCGCAAGTACGGCAAGGACACCAAGCTGCTGATCAAGCTGCTCGATGCAGGACAACGATTGCCCATCCACGCTCATCCGCACGTCGATTGGGCGAGGATCCACGTCAACCGCAACCACGGAAAAGCCGAAGCCTGGCACATCCTCAACTCGGGCGAAGTGTACCTCGGACTGAAGCAAGGTGTCTCGGAAGCCGAGATGTTGAAACTCGTGGATGCGCAGGAGATCGAAACCATGTTGGCCATGATGCATCGAGTCGAGGTGGAGGAAGGCGATACGGTGTACGTTCCACCGGGGATGCTGCACGCTATCGGGGAGGGGATCCTGCTGGTCGAGGTGCAGGAACCCGAGGACATGAGCATCTTGCTCGAGTGGCGCGATTTCCAGCTAGATGGTCGCAAAGACGGTCACCTCGGACTAGGCTTCGAAAAGGCCATGACCGCGGTGGACGTTTCGACGTTGACAGAGGGCGAGCTGCACAAGCTCGTGGTGAGGAGCAAAGGTAGGAAGAGCAGCAACTTGCTGGCCGACTCTGCCCTAGAATACTTCCGAATGGACAAGTTTGAGGAGGATGTCGAGGTCGATGCTGGTTTCCAGGTCGTGGTGGTGCTGAAAGGCGAGGTCGAGGTCAAGGTGGGTTCAGCAGAGAGCAAGACGACGTTGAAGACGGGAAGCACGACTCTGCTGCGTCACGCCGATGGGAAGGTCGAGTTCGACATTGGTGCAGAAGGTGCGTTTGTCGTCGTTCGTCCGCCTTTGTAACATGGAATCGCAGTTGGTCTCGAGTCCTTTGTCGTGATGGTGTGTGCTGACCGACGCTGAATCATAGAATGACTGTACAAGATCGTGTCGATGGCATTTTTGTGTCGCCATTTTTCACGTTGAATTTCCTCGTCGATGAATTTTTCGTTTGCGAAAATCTTCGACTCGGTTACTCGGCAACTCGATTCCGGTGGGTTAATCACTTGCACCATCACCCTTGACTTCCTCTACCACCCACCGAATCCACCTTGCCTCTACACCATCACCGCCTGCATCACCCCCTCGCAATGACAGATCAGCAACAAGTCGAACTCCACATACCCTCCATCCAACCAGGCGTCGATCTCGTCGGCATCCTGCATCGAAGACCCTCGGCATCACCAGGTAAACGCCGCATCGCGCTCATCCTGCACGGCTTGCTCGCACACAAGAACCAATGCTACCACCGAGCACTGGCAGAGTCGCTCCCCATCGACTCGTACCGATTCGACTTCCGCGGCAATGGTGATTCCAAGGGGGACTGGGCCATGGGTACCATGGACAACGACGTCGAGGATCTCGCCAGCGTGGTCCGATACCTCTACCAGCAAAAAGGGTATGCGGTGGATCTGATCGTAGCGCATTCTCGAGGTACGATGGTGTCGTGGATGTACCTGAGTCGAGGTGAGCAGGCGCTGCTGCGAGACGGCGGGTTTGCACACCTGCCCAATTTGGTAGTAGTTTCGGGTCGATGGGCGATGGAGGGTATGTTGAAGACCTACGCTCGCTTCCAGCAGGGGTTCGACAAAGAAGGTTTCTACAGGTGGCACGTCACCGTTGCGGGAAAGAAGCGCGAATACATCGTATGGCCCAAAGACCTCGAGATGATGTCGGGCGTCAAGACTCCGCAGCCATATGTGGAGAAGCTGAGCACCAACACCGACGTACTGGTCGTGCACGGTACTGCCGATCGAACCGTACCCCCGCAGGACGCACAGGAATTCATTCGAGTACTCGAGGCGAATCAGAGTCGAAGGAAAGGGTCGCATCGACTGGAGATGGTGGACGGTGCGGATCACATGTACAGAGGCAAGACGGAAGCAGTGGTCGGGCTGGTTTGCAAGTGGTATGCTGACAAGAGTGGAGGGTTGGGAAACGGCGGCGGAGATGCGACCAAGGCGACGTCGACTTCGAGGTTATGAGTTGCGGGTTTATCTGCAGATGGTGTGGGGTGGGTGCCACGGTGAGATTGATCGACCGTCGACTGGCGCACACCTTTCATCCCCGCTCACTGCCTCAGCCTCGGCGTGACGAATGTGGCTATGGCTCGGGAGTGAACCATTGTAGAAAGCATCTTTCCACAGCTAGCATTGTATGATCTTCTCAACCTGTGACATCTCCCTCGTCTTTGCCAGCATAATCACTATACCCTCACACATTCCGCCTCCAAGCTTGTTGCACCTTTTGAAATCGTTTTCCCGTCTAACATGCCTCAAGAGACCCCCGCCTCGTGCCTGCTGTTCGTGCGCATCTGCCAACTCGCCATCCGCGGCAAAGACGTCGCCGACCTCATCCACCGACTCCAAAGTCTGTCTCTCGAATACCAGCAAGCTACTGGCGGACGTGCCATCGAAGACGATGCGCTGAAAGCTATCCTCATCAACCAGGTGTTTGGCATCGCAGAGTACCACATTGTCATCCGAGCTATGGGAGAGAGGGGTGAGTTGACCGACTACTACAGTGTTGCGGCGGCGTTGCAGAGCAAGTGGGAAGCGATTCGTTAGAGTGAATGGGGTCAAGGTCGAGATCGGGGTGTATCGAAGTCGATTTCGAGATTGACAGGACGAAGACCCTGTTTTTGCCAAGAACTTCAAGTCTAAGCGAGCTAAAGCCGCTCCCACACATCCGCCATACGACACACTGCGCCGTCTTGAATCTGCAGTCGAGTGAAGCCGCCCGCCATTGCGAAGTTCGTATCAGCCTAGCGGCGGGCATTGTTCTGGATCGCCTGGGTCGGAAGGCTTGCCTCCGACCGGATCGGCTAGCTGTCAAAAGTTCCGGTTGTCGTTGTATGCACTGCCTTGCACTCCTCGCCCATACCCGAAATCACACAACCTTTCCTCGCAGATGTCAAGGAGAACTGTAGTGATTCACTACCACTTTCTGCTTTCTTTGCGTCGTGTGAAGCAGTGCAAGCACTCTAAGTGTGACCAGTAGACAGTCGCATCCACCGACATCATCAAAGATACAGCAAGAAACGTCGTCGTCGTTCTTGAATGCACTCATATCGAAAATCCCAGCAAATCAGCATGAGACGCGGATCAAGTTCGGCTAAGGCTCGACGTGCAGCGCCAAGAACTCCGCTATCCTACTCACCAAGCTACCCCTTCCCTCGGACCGCTGTCTTTCTGACTATTTGTTCCGCTCGCAGCGATGTCGTGTGTGTGTGCGGGTGCAAGCGTCCGCTCCCCTCCCCCGCCTCACGTCGCTTAGCGCTATGCATGGGTTGCCCATGGAAGATGCCTTTCCGTATTTCTTCAAGTCTTGGCATCTTGCAACGACACCAGACCCAATTGATGTTGTGGATCTTATCTCGCAGCAACAGCAGCAGCCTCTCTGGCGTACATGCATGAACGGAGACCGGCTTGTTTGCAACCCCCGCGGATGTGAGACTTCCGTAGAGTCAAACTTGCCTGTTTAGGGTTCGAGCTCCCACGAGTCGGTTGTAGCGGTTGGCTGGATGTGGCGATGGAGAGGCTAGCGTGGGGGGAAGGGAGAAGGGGCCGATGCGGGTTAAGCGAGAGCTCGAGATAGGTGTGCATCGGTCGACCTTGTTCCGTTGCTACATGGCGTTCAGGATGGATACCCATGACTTCACGTCTAGGCAACGGAGCTGACCGAGAAGGCGTGTGAAGCGCTCACAGGAAACGATCGAGCTAGTGTCAACCGTCAATCGAGGAAGATATAAGAAAGGGGGGAACGAGTTGCAATGAGCGTCTCTCCTCATCCATCCTCGACCCTGAGAAGCTCTTCCTTTTCCTCTCTAGATCACGATGTTCAAGCTGACGCTGGTTCAGCTGACGACGCTGGCACTTGTGCTACTCGCTACAGGTCACCAAGCCGTGGCTCGTCCCGGAAAGCTTCGACCTGTCGAATCGGTACGTCTCATCCCACGCACACATCCCACTGCTTTGCACTCCAAACTAACACCTCCTTGCTGCTCTTGACGGCTGCCAACAGAAACGACTTCGAAACGACATCAAGCGCAAAGACCTCCTCTCCGGAGCACGCAAGCTCCAGTCGCTCGCCTACGCCACCTCGGAACGAAACCGCGTCTTTGGCTCGCCCGGTCACAAAGCCACCGTCGCCTACATCCAAGAAGAACTGCGTCGTGGCGGCGGAGCAGACTACTTTGACGTCTTCCTCCAACCCTTCACCGCCACCTACGCCGAGCACTCTTCCGAACTCGCCATCGACGATCAACCCACCAAGTCGGTCACCTTCACCTACTCGCCCAATGGAGAGTTTGACGGGGTGGAGCTGGTGAATGTCGCCAATGTTGGTTGTGAGCAGGCTGATTTCCCCGCGGGTGTAGAGGGGAAGATCGCGTTGGTCAAGAGGGGTACGTGTCCCTTTGCGACCAAGGTGGGCAGGGCAGGTACAGCTAAGGCTGCCGCTGTGATCATCTACAACAACGCGGCGGGTGATGTGGCGGGTACCCTGGGTAGCAAAGGACCTGTGGAGGAGGGACCCTTCGTTCCCGTGGCAGGTGTGACACAGGACGTAGGAAACGCGCTCGTCGCCCGTCTCGCGGCTGGCGAGAAGGTGCTGATCGACATGAAGCTCGACGGAGTGGTCGAGGATCGAGAGACGCACAACGTCATCGCCGAGACCAAAGCTGGCAACAAGGACCAAGTCATCATGGTCGGAGCCCACTCTGACAGCGTCGTAGCCGGTCCTGGTATCAACGACAACGGCTCTGGCTCCATCGCTCTGCTCACCATCGCCAAGCAGCTCACCAAGTACTCTGTCAACAACGCTGTGCGCTTCGCCTGGTGGTCTGCTGAAGAGTACGGCCTCCTCGGTGCAGAACACTACGTCGAGCAGCTCAGCCAAGCTCAAAAGGACCAGATTCGTATCTACTTGAACTTTGATATGATCGCCAGTCCCAACTACGTCCTCTCAGTGCACGATGGGGATGGTAGCACCTTCAACGAGCCTGGTCCTGCGGGGTCTGCTCAAGCAGAAGCGATGTTCTTCGACTACTTCAAGAACGAAGCCAAGAAGCCCTTGATCGAAGGACCGTTCGATGGAAGGAGCGACTACGGTCCATTCCTGGACGCTGGTATCGCCGCAGGTGGTCTCGACACGGGTGCGGAAGGGCTGAAGACCGAGGAGGAGGCCAAGCTGTTTGGTGGAACGGCGGGTGTGGCGTACGACCCCAACTACCACCAGGCAGGAGACACGGTGGATAACCTGGCAATGGAGGCCTTCGAGGTCAACGCAAAGGCCATCGCTCATGCTGTGGCAACCTACTCGACTAGCTTTGACAGCCTCGGCCCCAGATCGACCAATGCCAAGAGGAACGTCGCTGCAGCAGCTAAGAAGGTCGACCACAGCACGCATCGTTGCGGTGGAGATCTGGCTCTCATCTAAACGAGTAGACGCACGCGTACACTCTAGAATTCAGGATATCGAGACAGCTATGTATTGCTCAAGAGTAAAGTGTGTGCGCGAGAGAAAAGTGTATGACTGTATGAACACAGACACGCATCGCGCAAGAGTCAAGGTTGTGCGAGCGAACCATGTATGATGAGGAGCCTCTCCTTGGCGGAATCGGTAGATCGAAGACAAGAAATCGGGCCGATACGCGCGCTCATCAAAAGCTGCAGTGCTGATCGGGAGCCAATCAAGCTCGATCCAGATCACCGGATGAGCAAAGACCACAGACAACAGCGTCAAAGCGCTCGTGATCTTGGTCGCCGCCTTCATGATGAAAGGAGGTGCTCATGATAAGCTATCATAGACAACCTGACACGCATTCGAGAGCAACAGATTGACGGATAGCGATCTCGATACCCGCCGATAAGATACGAAGCACGTCGATGGCGTGAAAGAAGCATTTGCTGCAAGCTCCTCATCTCATATGACGGTCATGGCCTGAAGGACGCGTGAACTCGCATTGACCGCAGCACGGATCGTGTCCTGAAGCGAGCTAAAAGATCATCTCGCTTCCCATGGATGGTCATCGCTGTCTCCGAGATCCGGAATCGCGAGCAAACGCGAAGCGCTAGCCGACACCAAGCGTATAAGCGTACCAATTTGCGATAGATGGGTCAATGAGCAAGTGAGGGTTGCAGGGTAGGGCCGTTCGCCGCACTTCATGGCACCGGCGGCACGGCTCGGCGAATTGCCTTCTCCCATAAGAAAGAAATGTTCCGACCAGGGCAAGTGTGAGTCAGCGTTTGCCGTCTGCCGCTCTACAGCGTGCTGCTGCCAGCTGTTGACTCGCGTATGTGTATAATCATCCTCGCTTGGGAACTTGCTCGGCTGTATTCTAAGCTCGCCATGTTCTGGATTGCTCCTCTTCTCCTTCGGAATTGCGGAAGAACAATGACAATCATTTCCGCTCACCTTTGCATGACATCGGCAGGCTACCTGGTGCCTTGATGCATGGATGCACTCGAGCGGTAACCAGCATGCTCGGTCACTCTTTGAAGCCAGCACCGCATGATTACCACTTGCCAGAACGCTGACCATTCTCGCGACATCCTTTCAACGCAATGCTTTGACACTGGTGAAGAAGTCAAGTGACCTCATCAGACAACAAAGGACACAGGATGGAGTACGGATCTCGGACCGGTCGTGCTTTGGTCGCCATGGGGCCTCCGAAGAGAGACCTTGGGGGGTGAGGGAGGAAACGGAGTTCCGAGTGGAATGGCGTGGCACCAGCCCACCACGTTTTGCCCACGATACAGCAAGTGGCTCAGGAACAGCATGCCACGCAGAGAGGCACAAGTGAACGAGGAACGCGCTTGCTAGGCGCATAGCATTTCGATCTACGGTGAAGTCACATCTCACCACCCCACCAATTGACTCTCTTTGAGCGCAGACAGTGGCGGCGGTGGGGGCAACGGTGTCTCGGACCCTTTTTCCTCGCTTCCACATGCAGGCTGATGCACCCACACCAAGATTTAGACTCGCATTCCCGGCTTGGACTACTCTCTTCGATCTAGAATCGGACACTCGCCTTGCGATGTACGGTACACCATATGCTGTCTTCAGGCTTGTTTGCAGACAATGTGATATCGGCACAGCTCTGCGCTCATTGCGATATTGGAGGCGAGACAGTGGTGAGGGACCGATTCTGATCCGTGCACGGCCAGGCTTGCCGTGGGCCGCATCGGCGAATGCCAAGGGCGCTTACTGGTGAGGTTGCTGCACAAGTCGGCAGTCTGAGTTTGAATTGCCTGGATTCATTCCGCGGGCGACTTGCTTCTCGAAGCAGGGAACACCATTGACGCTGCAGCCTTCCATGCTCACCTGTACTTGGCGAGCTTTGTCTGCTGTGCGCCCGGACGACAGGCGGCCGAACTTTTCACACCGATCAAACGTGGACAGACAGGGTTAGCGCGAACCACGCCGAGGGTACCCACGCATCCAAACAAAAGGGTGGCAATCCTGTTCCAGCAGATGGCAGCAAGCGAGGTCGGAACTCGGTCGTTGTCAGACAGCGCTAAAGGTGCAGCTTCGGCTGTTCACTAAGCTAGGTACATCCACCGCCCCCGCTTTGACACCATCTTCGGTCTCTGTCCGGTTGATCGTCGTCACACTAAAGGCCAAAAAGCAATGTCAATGTCAATGCCGCCAAATCGCAAGGAGCAAGTCGCCGAAGCGAGCTGAGTCTGAATTTTAGCATGTGTACCTCGCAACTTAGTCGCTTCTATCGGAGGATTATCTTCCGTCAGAAGCCGTCTCCGACCAAGGAAGCGCAAGACGCCTGCATGGTGCTCGCAGCCGGCCAATTACTAAGCTTGCCCTGCAATGCAAGGGCATGCACTTCTACACCGCGCGGCGGCTCACTCTGCCTTCTGCCGCTGTCAAACTGCCACGTTCCCTCCACAATGTGTTCTGTGCCGTAGCGTATGCCGATGTCACTTTCGGCGCCATACACCATTGTTGCTGCCGGATCAAGCTCTTGATGCCACATCCCACAGCCCACTGCCTGTACGAATCCGCTGTATGAACCCGCCTTAAAGCAGACTCACACTGCTTCCGAGGTTCTCTGTTTTTGTGGGGCGTTGTCACCTGAAGTGTTCTAGCGTGCTGCTGCTTGGACCTCCGGTGATGATGGTGGCGCAACTCTCCGATGAGGTGCGATCTCACGTCAAGGTAATCATGTGGGATCGAGCATAGACCCCGTCTAGGGCCTCGTTCTGTTTCACGAGAGAGAATCAGGTATCTCATCGGCTCTTTTGCGTATCAATCTCCTTCGAGTTAGAACGTGGTCCGGAAGAGCTCGGCTCGAACAAGGTTTGCCATGGTCAGAGCTGAGCCATGATTGCTCGCTTGTTATTCTTAGTGTTCTCGGAAATCGTATCTCTTGGTCCGGCATCGTCCTGGGTATTCCGCGAGCAATCCCTGTGACCTCTTCTGCACGCCACCCCAGCTTGCCAAACGGCATCGTTCTGCGAGTCTCAAACCTTGTTGATCTGCATTCTGGAACAGGTCGGCCAGGTAGCCATGCCTGATACTGATAGATGCACAGACCCTTGCTGTTCGGCACCTTTGTCGGCGCTTCGGAAAGCCGCATCCATCTGGGCTTCCGAACGGATATCTGGTCCCAGCGTCAAGCCTCTCTTCGGCGTTCATGCTCCTGACCCATCGGCTTGTGCCATGCCGGCACTGCGTCTCGCCGTGCATCTGTAGGGACCCTGAGCGCACTCTTTGACGCATGGCATCTGCTCAGATCAAGGGCAGTGAAGCGACTCAGATGATCTGCAGCTCTCAATCAGCCTTTTCGAGCAAAGCACCTCTCCCGCTTCTCATACTGGACTCTGCACCTACGCAGTCGTAGCGGCCACGACCCGGCGGTTCTGGCCGCAGAGGGTCGACACTGCGGAGCTCCCTCGCCGCTCTATCCTTCGTCCCCGGGGAGCTTAAGAGCTCAGTGTCAGTCACGTTTAGTGTGTCATGTGGCTACAGAAGAACGTGGCTCTGCTTAGAACTTGAACTAGCCCGAGTGCATGGCTTCTCGCCCTTTGCTATTTCAAGAGCCATGCTCATGCCCTTTCCGTCGGCATCCCCCTCAATCTGCGTCTCAAGCAACACCACTAGCCATCTCCTGCAAAGAATGACAACGATGGCCGATATCTCCCATCTACCCCTTGTCCCTGCCGCGGATCAAGATTCGAAGCCACCTCACGTCGTCCCTACGCCAACCTACGCCTCACTGAGCGCCTACAATATTGGTCAGAAGATCGAGTCGACGCCAGCTTTACCGATGCTGGACGGATTGGAAGGCACGAGCAAGTCAGACCTTTTGATCGACCAACTGCTCACGGGTCCACCGTCACCTACAACCAATTTGTTTGACGACGTTTGGTCGCATTCGATGACTCAATTCGACTCGAGCAATGCTCTGACACCTTCGACTGCTTTGCTCGACGGTGTCGGTGACAGTGACACAACGTTGAGCGAGTCGGAGTCGGTTTGGTCAGATTTCCTGATGCCGCTCCTGGCAACGGTCGGGATTGACTACCCGGTCGGATCCGCGTCGGTCTCTGAATCAGCTGCTTCGTCGTCATCGGCTTGTTTCTCGACCTGCTCGACTGTCACTAACGCAACGCCTCAACGACAGACATCGAATGGAATCTTTGACGTCGCCTCGATTTTGCCCGTCAGCTCATCTTCGCATGAGGATACTGCCCCAACGCACAATGACAACTTGACATATCAAGATTGCACCTCCTCCTCGGTGAAGCAGGAGAACCTCACGACTGTCGCACCGATTGTCGACCATCAAAACCAATCCGGTCCATCGCTGTACGACAACAATTGGACTCAAGTTACTAGTCTCGCTCCCTGGCTTCATCAAGATGTCAGCTGCACCTCTAATCAGCATCACGAGCAACACCACCATGCTCATCAGCAACTGCAAGACACTCGGCCGAAGCAATCTCGTACCAACGGCGGCAGTTCGAGTCGTCAAGCAACTCGACCAAGCTCTCCAAAGCAGCAGTCGCGCCCGCGTCCACAGCTTCGATCCCGAAGCTCAACCAGCAGTCAACATGCTTGGAACCCCTTGATGGATCCTCAGGTGTTGCTGTGGGCTGCCGTCATGATGAACGGCCTCAGCCAGGCCCAGGCCGGTGCCGGGGATCCTGTGACGTCACCTTTCTCTGACTACTCAGCATCCATGTACGACGTAGGTCAGGAGTGGACGCAGGACGATGAGGTCGCTTTCGACGACGACAATGGCGATGAAGCGATGGACGAGTCTGAGGACGTGTGCGAGGACCAAAAGAGGATGCAGTCGGACGAAGGTGGTTCGTTGTCAAGTCAGTTCCACGAGTCTCCTGAACCATCTTCTGCCACTCTGGAGCCCATGGCTGCCCTTGCTCGAGCAGCCGAGAGTATTTCAAGGTCATCTTCATGGCCAATGCTCTTCCCTCCCGACATGCTCGATTTGCAGCAGAGTCTCTTGCGTGCTCATCCCATGTTTGGTCGTCCCGCTAGCCGTCGTCATCACCATTCCCAACAACAGCAGCAGCAATCCGCTCGACGCAGGACTCGAACGTCAATCTCGTCCATGAGCACTGGCCTTTCAGGTACTCGCAAGCCCAAGCAAGATGCGGTTCGCACTTCAGCCATACGGAGTAAGAGGCAGTCTTGTGTGGACGCTCATCACTCTCCACGCAGTCGCAGCAGCTCTTCGGCTTCCGAGTCCAGAGGCGAGACCGAAAAGAAGGACGTAAAAGCGCAGTCGCAGTGTGCAAGCCGACCACAAGCTGGACCAAGACTGCCACCTTCCCGCACCTCTTCCTACTCTCGACCATCGGATTCCGGATCCGGAATCGACGCTTTGTCGATCAGCGCTTGGAACGGAACCACCAACGCTTCTGACATGACGGCGACGAGCAGCGCCGGAAGCACGAGTACTTCTCTCGGCTTTACGATCACCGACAAAATCGTGCTCAGACCACGTCCTGGCTCTGGCGATGAGGAACTCGCCTACCCTTTCGCTACAGACTCGCTCCTTGATACGCAATACAATCGCGGTCCCACCATCGACGCCCAGCATCAAGCTGAAGAAGCGGTCGAAAAAGTTGCAAATCTGTTCCCCAGCGATCTCTACGCACCCCGCTTCACCCGTCGAGGCAAGTGCGGTCGAGAGGGCTGGTGCTCCCTCTGCCCACAAGGCGATTGGTACTCGATGAAGCGAAGCCAGTATCTCTACCACATGCAATTCGACCACGGGATCAGCAACCTCACTCGACGCTTCTTCCACCCACCCCAAACACTGAGGGTGTGGAACGATGCGGTCAGCAAGACCGACGGTCTCTGTCACCACTGCAACAAGTGGATTCCGATCTGCTTCGGTCCACAGAGGAAGAGGGATTTCAAGGCTTGGTTCAAGCACGCAAGGAAGTGTCACCGCGATGACACCGGTTGCCCGATCTAGCTGTGGCTGTTTGTAGTTGTACCGCAGTTGTTGTTCGCTTGTCGTTTTGTTTAGCACTCAGTACATACATTGCCCAATATACAGAGATTCCGATGGTTTTCTTTTGACCTCCGCGACGGTATCGTGCAACATAGCTGGTCACTGTTCGTAGTACCATTGTAAAGGTAGATCGCTCGTCGTCTCGTTTCGCATTCAGAAAATACTTTGGCCCAAATGCAAAAACTCTTCGCATCCTGGTCTTTCAAGCTCCGGAAAGACATCGTTCTCCCAAGCTTTTCACTGTTTGAGCAAGCATTGCAGATGTTGATCGATGGGCGTCACGTTTCGCATCCAGATCGTTCGTTGATCCAGATTCGAAGGAGTTCGATCCTTCGTCTCGTCAAGTGTGACAGACAGCATGGCGTAGTTTTTCGAAACGTGCCTACTTGTGTACGATTGCGAGTCTTATCTACGACTCAGGATTGATGGAGGACTTGGCGTCCTTCTTTTCTGCCAACACGATAACGCACGGCGTGTCCGCCTCTTACCGGCCACTACTTTCTCTTTCCAATTTCTTGCCGACTCGAGTACGAGGCGTCGAATCTTCGTTCCTGAAGTCAGCGTGTGTGTGTGAAAAACCATGGCATGAACGACACTAATTTGGGCCGAGTCGTGGCTTCGTTTTCCCAGACTAGCGGCGGATGGGCTTGGCAGAGAGAATCAAACCTTGTTCCTGCGTGCAACCTCGGTTGATTCTCGGCTGTCAATTTGTGCGGATACGCGAGACCGTCTGCCTCCAACGGAAGCTCAACGTAATCCACGATCGATATGAGAGTCCGGTTCAGGGTTGTTCACGACTTTTTCTAGAAATTGATTCAAGTGAGTACTTCCGCGGCTTGTGAGGTGCAACAAGCTCAACGTCTTGGTTTGTGGTGGTTCTGTGTCGATATCATCGCTGCAAGGACCGACTTGAAACACTGCTGCGCTTTGCATTAGTCACAAGTGTAGCGGACAGCTCAGCTTGAACGGAGAATTCTCGAAAGTGCCCTCCCACACTGATCCTTTTGACAGGTCTGGTGCATGTCGAGAAGTGGTCTGGTAGCAGGAGCGATATCAAAAGAGTTCATTGGAATACGTGCACGAACGACGCCGAGATGGTATCTCAGTATCGTGCGGATTTTCTGCTCACATTCATGCATCACATCCTCGCATTCGACCTTCGAGACCACACATATGCGATTGCATCCCCCGCCACGTTCGATCCTCTATCCCGCCATCCTCGGAGTAACCTTGATCCTATACTCGGGTTTCTTCAGCTGGAACGTGACAAACTGTCTGAATTCCACCTCCTCCTCCATCTTTTCCACCGTGTACCTTGCCAACAAGGTGTGCAGAACCATCCTCATCTCGTGCCATGCGAACTTGCTTCCGATGCAGTTGCGCGGACCGCAACCGAACGGCATGAATGCGTCCATATCCGCGGCTGGAGCTGGATCGTCCTGCAACAACTCGGATTCGCGGGGCAGGAAGCGTTCCGGCCAGTAGCGGTGAGGGGAAGGCCAGTAGGAAGGGGAGTAGTGCAGATAACGCAGCGAAGCGGAAATAGCGGTGCGTGGGGGGATGACGTGGCCGAGAACGACGGTGGACTCCTTGCCGGTTCGACGACCAAGTTCGGAGGTGACAGGGTTCATGCGCATCCCTTCCTGAATGCAGGCGTCGAGGTAAGGCGTGTCCGGAAGCGCGGTGAATCCTGGTACGGGCAGATCCAGCGGTTCGGCAGGGATGGTGGAGTAGAGCTTGGCGAGCTTCGAGGGGTTGTCGAGGAGGGACTTGATGATGTACGTGATGGTGTTCGAGGTGGTCTCGCCACCTGCGATGAGGAGTTCGACGCACTGGTCGCGGACGTGCGTGCGGGTGAGCAGCGATTTCTGTCCCTTCTGCATCGACAGGCTTGCATCGACGAGGAACTGCAGAATGTCTTTTCGGGACTCGCCCAGTTCCAACGACTCGGATCCGTCAGCAGCAGCGAGAGCACGTCTAGCTTCCGTCTCGGCGAAACGCGCATCTACCAGCGGGTTGGTGAGGTTGTAGACGTTCAGATCGCGCTTCATGTACTTGTCGAACGGACGGCAGAAGAATCGAATCCCTCCATCGTGCAGGTACTTTGCCAGAAGCTTGTTGATCTCGACGAACTTGCGATCGGCGTCGGGGTCGTCTCGGCAAGCGACGAGGTTAAAGCTGACACCGAAGGCCGTTTCTCCCAAGATATCCATAGCGAGACATGCAAGGTCCTCGTACAGATTGAAAGTCAAACCTTTGCTCGCATCGACCGCCTTCTCAACCCGCTGGTGGTAGCCTTCGAACAGCTTGGTGGTGGCATCGACGAGGAACGGTTCGAGCTGTCGCGTAAACTCGACCGCGAAAGCGGGGCTCATCAGACGTCGACGAGATCGATGGTACTCCTTGTTGGTGGTGGTGAACATGCCAGCTGTCTTGGGATCGCGAGAGAGGGAGGCGTACCAGTTGACCTTGGGCAAATTCTCCTTGGCGAGCAGCTGTCGGATGGCGTGCTTGTCAGAGACGTAGATCTGACGCGAACCGAGACGGAAGAGGGGCCCGTATTGCTCGTGCATCTTGTCGACGTACTGCCATTGGGTGCCGCGGACGTAGTGGACGAGAGCGGGGATCATAGTCCAGTGCAGAAGCCATGGTCCGGGAATCCGACTCGTCTTGTGCAAGAAGCATGACTTGAATCCCTGTTGAAGCGTGAACGAGCCGCGCAAAGAGTTCGGATTGTAATGTCAGTGTCACCGAGTCGATGAGTCGACTATTGCCAATGGAGTGCTGTGTACTTACGAGGAAGGCAGAGTATAGAAGGAAGGCATAGATGAGATTAACCCAGAAAGGGCGTCCGAAAAGGCCAAACTCGCGCACGTCTGTTACGTGGCGACTGATATTCGTGTCGTTGACCATCGTAGGAGGAGTTGCTAGGGGCTCAATGAGGAGATGGGTCTCGATTTCGCCAGCTGATCGAGAGATGCCTTTATTAAAGGCAAGCTCGACTGCTCAAGACGAACAAATCACAGTGTTGGAAGGACCTCCCAACCTTGCCATGCCATCATTACGCCACACTCACGAGATCGCGCTGCCATGGACAGACTCTTCTGCATGTCGAGATGCGCGCGAGTCGGACCTGCACTCCCGCGAGGAAGACGGAATGCAAAGTCGATGCTTGCATGTTGCTGTCGCTTTCGCACGCGAGGCGTCGCTGGCGATTGACTGGGCTACAATCGCGAAGCAAACCACAGTGTATGCGCATATCGTCTTTCATCCAGTGCCACGTGCCGCAGCAACAAATCTCACAGCCGTCGCACCGTTCAGCTCGGCTCGCGTCGGCCCTACCCAACTGCGCTGTTGATGACACTGGTGTGACAAAGGAACAAAGGACAGACATACGATTTTTTGTTGGTCTCACCGGTACTATTTCATAGATCAAGCACGTGGATTGTCTTCCATAACGATGCAAACGCCTTATCGCAAAAAAGTTCCATTTACAGGCCAGTCACAAAGTCGGTAGCAGAACACATGAACAAGAAACAGAAAGAAACATACGAGACGATGAGACGGGATGAGGAGAAGACGTCGGGTCTAGGCGCACGTCGAGGGCACAACACGGTAAGATCCATCGCGGGTTTGTTTGGCGCGTGCTTCAATGTCGAGGATCACTTCCACTTCATGTTCAGCAGCATACGGTGCGTCGTCCTTGATGCGCACCAGATCACCTTGTGTGAAAAGCGAGTGCATGCGGCGGTAGGTGATCTCTTGTCTCTTGTCGCGCTTGGCTCGGTAGTCCTCGAGAGTTTCGCGATCCAGCTTGCCCAGCACGTGGGAAGCGTGGAGGATCATCGCGACACCGCCTACCTGACCAAAACCAAACGAAGTGACCAGGCCAGTGTTTAGGCGTTGGCGGTCGTATCGGATGGAACGGCAAGGATAGAAGAGGCGGTTGTAATCGCGAAGCTCGCCGGCGATGTCGTCCGCATTGCGGTTGCCAGCGACAATGCCGTCGTTGATGCTCTGCATGAGTCCGTTGATCGCCCAAGCAGCAGCGCCGCCCTTTCCGTGGCCGCAGAGCCACTTCTGCGCCATCGCAGGCACTGCACAGCCCTCGGCGCGGCCGAGTTTTCCGAGCATGGTGTGATAGACGTTGGACTCGTTCTTGTCGTTGGCCTTGGTCGAGGTGCCGTGCATCGATATGACACCAACATCGTTGCCATCCAAGCCCCAGCTGGACATGGCGCGCTTTAGAGGCACTGTAGCTGAGAGAACACCTTTGCCGGGCGCTGGGATCGAGCGACCCTGTCGATCCGTCGCGGTCTGAGTGAACGCAACGATACCGTTGATGGGTGCTCCGATCTTGAGAGCGGTAGCAGCGCTCATCACGATCTGCACGCCGCAGCCTTGCGCCTCAACAAAGCCGCTGCGTCCGCTCGTCATTGGCTTGGACAGTTCCTCCGGTGCAAGACCTGCTGCGAAGGCTGCATCCGACGAAGCAGTTGCCTTCATGTTGGCAAACTCGATCATGCTCTCCTCCGAAATGCTCTCGTATCCTCCTGCAATCATGATCCTGGCCTTGCCGCAGCGGATCGTTTCGGCAGCCACATCGAGGGATTGCAGAGCTGTAGCGCAAGCACCGACGGTTGGCTTGATGGGACCGCATGAAGAGAGTAGCAGAAGGTTGGTCCAGCCGGCAACCGTGTTGATGAACGTCTCTTGCAGGATGTCGTTCTGCACCTCGACATCATCTCGTCGATCCTTGAACATCTTGGCGAGCGAGTGTAATCCGCCCATGGCGGAGCCAAGCGAAGTGCCCACTTCGGAGACATGGACGTGCTTGTAGAGCTCGTAGGGGTCGTCAATGCCCGACTGGACCAGCGCCTCGGCGATGCAGACCAGAGCATAGACCGCCGTCTCGTCGGTCTGTGCTACAATGTCGCTCGGGATGCCATATCGAGCCGGATCCCAACCGGTGGGCAGCTGGCCGGCCACATGCCTGTCAAAACGCCTCGCCTTGGGGATAAAGACGTTGGCGCCTTTCTTGAGCTTGAGTTGCCACGAGTCGGTGGCCTTCTCTTGCCAGACGACCGCGTTGTCTCCATGAGCGAGTCGGAAACGCTCGGCCTCTGCGGCCGATACCTCGAGCGGGCCAAGGTCGTGGGTAAGCTCGACTTCTTGCTGCAAAACCTTACGCTCGGGATCGAAGCCGTGCATGAGCTCTGGCTCGACCAGTCGGATTCCTGCGTGCTGCTCTAGCTGTCGTGCATACCGAGAACGCATCTGAGAATCGGCGACAGGCTCGCCAGTCTGGGCGTCGCTCCAGCCGACATAGCTACGCCCGTCCGCCAGTCGACCGTTGAAGTGCTTGATGTGGCCGGTGAGCCATGCCATCTCGACAAGTCCTTCCAAGCTCCATTTGTCGTCCAACTCCCTCTCCCAGCGCGTCCTCGATGAACCCCAAGGACCAACTTCGGCAAACCCAGAGATGACGATGACTTGATCAAGGTCAATCGGACCGCTGCTCTTTGCGATCTGATCGCAGATCTGCTGCGAGTCGAGCTTGGGATAGGCGAAGTGATGCAAGCTTCGAGGCTCGATCTCAGCGCGTCGATAGTAGTCCTCCGCAACGCGGCTAGTCGACATCGCCTTGAAGTCCAGACGTCCTTCCGAAAGGAGCGCTTTCTTGATGTCAGACTTGCGCTGCCAATACTGGTGAGCGTCTCGCATGGCCTTACCGGGCTCGGACATCAAGGAAGCTCGACCAGTCAAGTCGAGGAGGATGGGCTGAGTCTGGTTGATCGAGACAAAACCCGGCTCGACGAGACCCAGCAAGTTGAACGCCATCTCGCCAGTGCTGAAGGTACGGCAGCCCGACTGCGTTTCGAGCGACTCGGCGACAATGTCGGAGGATCCCATCAAATCAGTGCCACGGCACATTCCGATGCGAGCGCCTGCCATACAGAAGAAGCTCGACCAGTCCTCGCTCTCGAATGTGTTGAGCAGCGTCTCGAGACCGATCTTGCTAGGTCCATATAGCCCGTCACCGCCGAGCACACCGTGGTTGAAGGAAAGGGGGAGAAGCACCTGAGTTGGACGATGCACAACCCCTCGCTGATCCTTGGCGTTCTTGACGCAGCCCATGAGACGGATCACGTTGGTGAGCATGATACGGTGAGCGAGCTCGCTCTTGTCGTCGATGCCGTTGATATTGCGGCCATTCTCCGAAATGGCGGCGAATGGCACCAGCACATCGATGTCAATGCCCATGGTACTGTAGACGTGGTCGACCAAGGCTTGGACGTCTTTGAAACTGCCCTGATTGAAAGGCAGCACCGTCAGCTGAGCACCGCGAGCACCATCACGACGGTACGTCTCTTGATATATCTTGATCTTGCCTGGCGAGAAGGTCGAGGTGGTGACGATGACGCGAGCACCACCTTGTAGGAAGCGACGCATCACCTCAAAGGCGATCGAGCCTTGACCAACACCTGTGAGAAGCACATCGAGCCCAGCATAGCTGCTGCCGGTCGTAGCCAGCTTTGCCAAGCCACGGAAGTAGATCTCGGTGAGGTGGTCATCGCTCGACCATGCTCCGTTGACCTTGCTACCTGCCCATAGCGCGGGATGAGAGTCAATTGGGATGTCTTGAACCTGTGCGTCGTCCGGGCGCGAGTCGTTCTGAACCAAACTCTCGAGCTTGTCGATCAAGCTTGTCGAGATGACCTTTTGCGAATGCGCTTGCGACTCTTGGCTGGAAGCCATGCTTATGACGTAGTCGAGGACAGTATCAGCGCCGTCGCGTGGAAGCTGCTCGTAGACGATGTTCCCTCGGTCGTCAAGCCGAGTGTGCGGACGAAGTGGACGAGAAAGATCGACGAAGCGAGGCGCAGCCTTGAGAGCACCGCTCTCAGCGTGGCGAAGCAGCGGCTCGAACAGCGCCGTGACCTTATCGTAGCCAGAAATACCGGATCGCTGTAGCTGGCTGAGCTGTTGCTGCAAGACCTTGACGTCGTCAAGCTGATTCCAGACTCGAAGAGCGCGAGAAAGAAGAGCACGATCGTCGCCAACGCGGTCTTGAAGGATATCAGCGAACAGCTCCTCGAGATTCTGACGCGACCAATTCCAGTAGCTCTTGAACGTTCGCGCTTTAGCGGCGGCAAAGATGCCTTGAACCCCTTTGATGTAAGTGTCGCCGTGCTCAGCAGACACGCTATCGAGAGCGTTGCGCAGCGATGCCACCTCGGATGAGTGTGTGGCCAGCTGAGTGATGCTAGCATCGGCGTCGACGCCAAGATGCTCGGTGAGTACCTGGACCTGCTTCTCGGAGAGCGCCTTCATCTTAGCCTGAAGCGCCACGAGCTCTTTGCTGCTGACCACAGCTGTCGCACCAGAAGCTGCGCCACCTGCATTTGCTCCACCTCCAGCGCCGGGAAGCGTGATCGAGACGTCTTTGGCATAGACTGAAGCGACGGCCTCGATCCAGGCGATAGCCTCTGCGTCTCCGGAAAGACGTTTGGCTGGCTCCTCGGTCATGGTGTACAGCAGGACAGCGTTGGTGCGGCCGCTCTGGAAGCCATACCTGGCGACCAGGTGAGCCTTGAGCGCTGTGAGGCCAAAGCTGCCCGGCAATTTGGAGGCTGCCAGTCGTGCGATAAGGCCGTTGGTGTACTTGCCGAGCTCGCCGCGATAGCCAGGGCGGAGTGCAGCCGCCAACTCCTCCAAAGTGAGCTCCTCGGCGCGCTCGGGCAAGTCGACAAACTCGGCACCCAAATCGCCGATCAGCTCATTCTGTAGCGTCGAACGGCCTCCTGTCAGCTGCTTGATCGACTTAGCTGGCGAGATGTCAGCGATCTTGGCCTTTTGCTTCTGAGCTACGATGGCGCGTACCGTAAGAAGAGCATCGAGTCGTTCATCGTCCAGGGCAGGCGCCGCAACCTGGGGTGCAGCTGCCGGAGCTGCTACCAGAACTGGATCAGCTGCCGGTGCAGCTGCGGCCACGGAAGCGGAATCCTCAGAGCTTGGTGTCTCCTGTCCGCCTTGGTCGGGCTTGGCCTCTTCGACGACGTCGATGTTGTACATGATGTCTGCATCGTTCTTGCCAACACAAAGGAGGCTCCTCTTGAACCCGAGCATACGATCCCTGTCGGCGTAATCGGCGGCCAACGTCTTGCTCGCCATACCAACCAAAGTGGGCGTAGGGCCAAACTCGACGAGACGCTCGAAGCTTGCGTCTTGGAACAGAAGGGTCTGCGTCTCACTCCAGCGAACGGGAGAGGCAAACTGATACGCAAGAAGCTCGATGACAAGTGTCCTCGCGAGACGACGGCGATCCAGACAAGCCTGGTCCCAGCTGTCGAGAATCTGAAGAAGCACTTGGGATTGTGTGACCTCGGCCACGTGCTCGATATAGCCTCGCTCCAGGGTGAAGATCTTGGCAACCAAGTTGGGAATGTAGCGATCAATGAGCGCTTCGGGCTTGACTGTCTCGATGTCAAGTCGGGAATCCAAGAAGCGACGGAAGGGGTCGATGCCGTTGCTGAGGAACTTAGAGTGGAAGGGCACATCGATGCCTGCCAGAGGGATCGTGGCGATACCGCGTTTAAGCTCGATGCCGGACGTCTTGGCCGTGGTCTGAGCCTGTTCGACGGCTGCCTTGACGACAGCATCGACGTCGGCCTTGTTGGTGATTGACAAAGCCTTGCTGCCGCATTTGTCGAGTACGAAAGATAAGGCAGCGAGGGCAATTTCGTGACCGGCTACAACGCTCTGCTGCTTTCGCACATTGTAATTGACAACCTGGAGCAGCAGTCCACTCTGTCGAGAAATGCGGTCGACGACCTGAGACAACGCTGCATCGACGTCGTCGATCTTGGGGAAGGCCTTGATTGGGGCTACGGCGACCATGCCGTAGTCGGAGTGTCCATTGATCCTTGGCACCGCGCTCTGCATGGTCAAGCCACGGTAGAACACGACGTCAACAAGGTCACAAAGTCGCATCATTCCAGCGACCGAAGCCAGCGCGGCATATTCTCCGAGCGAGTGACCAGCAAAAACAGCGTCTTCGACGATGATGCCTTTGTGCTGCAAGTGGCGGAAGTAGGCGAGCTCAAACAGGACCAAAGCAATCTGAGTGAACTGAGTCGCAAAGAGAAGACCCTTGGGCGATTCGAACGTATACGAGCGAGAGTTGGCGTGGATGGATGGGAAGATGGGCACGCAGATCGAGCGACCGTGCTCGTCGACCGTCTCGTGCTGGAGAGACATGTAGTTCTTACGAATCTGCTGGCCTTGAGCGCCGCCAAAGTAGACCGTCTTTGTCTTTGGATTGTCGCGTACGATCTCGAGAATGCTGAGTCCGAGACGCTGAGCGAGGTGCTGCTCTGCCTCATCCCAAATCGCCTTTGCCGTCGCGCTCTGCTGGTACAGCTCCATTCCCATGCCTTTAGACTGGGAACCTTGGCCGGTGAAGACGTAGACGCTGCGAGGCTGTCGGTAGCGCGCAATGCCTTGCAGCACGAGCTCACCTCGTTGGTTGCTTGCGTCGACCTGAACCACCATCTGGCCATCGCTCATGGCTTTGTGACGGAGCTGCATTGAGAGCTGATCGCCCGGAACCACCATCGCGGTAAAGTCGGCCTTGAAAGCAGTGCAGCGAGGCACCGCGACCTTACCGTGTGCTTCCGTTGATCTGAGGGCGCCGTCCATCCACTTCTGGCACTCGGCAAAGGTGGACATGCCGTGGCCGATGGTGGCAGGCAATCCAGCCAGGTCGGCAAAGTAAGGATTGACGTGGATCGGGTTGAAGTCGGCCGAGGCTTGCGAGTACGGCTCGTTGGTCGGAGGAGTGGCAAGAACGCCCTCGCCGAGCTTGTAAGGGTTTGCAACTGGCACCGTCGTGTACTCGTCGGCGTTCTCGAGCCTAGTACCGCTCCTCTCGAGGTAGGCGACGACGGGATCGACTGAGAGCGGCGTATCCGCTTCGTATTCGATGAGCCCAATCTCGACCTCTTCAGCACCGTTGCGAAAGGACACATTGCCGTGTACTTGCAGATCGAGCATCTCACGAGTGTTTCTGTAGCGAGGTACCACCGTCTTGCCCCTGAAAATGAGCGTGGCGCCGACTTCCAGCTCGAGCGAAGGCTGCTTGAGCTCGAGCCACGGTTTTGATTTGGATACTTGGACGGCGGCTTGATCCTGGAGGACGACCGAATAGGCAAAGTCGGTCTCGGAGAAGCAGCGGTGATGATCTGTGTACCTTCCCTTGTAGAAGAAGCGCGAGGTAACAATCGCAACGGGAATCGCCTCAACATCGTCTGCCTCGACGCGAGAGATGGTGGCTTTGACGGTCAAGATCTTGCCTGTCTCGGAGTTGGTGATGGAGGAAGCGCGTGCTGCGACCGAACAGACATCGCCCAATGCGACAGGTCGAGCGTCAGCAAGGGTCTGGAACTCGTGACCAAGGTGCACGAGCGACAAGAGGTCGGCGTCGCAGCTGCTGACCACCGTCTTCATGATCGCTTCCCATCCCGCGGCGATTGTTGTGTCCACTGCGATGGCGCCTCCATCTTGCGGTTGAGCCGAAGAGACTGGACGAGGCTCGGTGACAAAGCTGTGTGCGCCGTCGAGTTCCTTGTCGGCAGGCATATCCTCGTCGAACCACACCTTCCAGTAAAATCGTCGGATGCGGTCGTTGCGACCGTGCTCCACCTCGCGAATCAGGAATTGACTGGTGCCCGGCTTGTATTGGAACTGCAGCATCAGGGGAATGGCATGCCCGCTGCGCTCTTCGTAGATGGAGACATCGATGTCAGCCTGCGATTCATGTTCGAGAACGCTGCGACGGACGATGTCAAGCGCTAGGAACTCGTTCGAAGGCTTGCCGTAGCTGCGCTGGCCACCGTACACCTGGAGGCGCTTGACACTGCGTCCATCTTCGCAGAAGTGCACCTGGAAGAGCTGGCCCTCGCGAGGAGAAAGCAATCGCTGCAAGGGGTTGACGCGAAGCTGCCCGGCCAAGTGGACGCGGGAGCTGCGAACAAGCGCGCGAATCCAGCTTGGCTGCTCACCAACCACTGCGTCCAGGAAGGCGGTCGGATTCTCCACAGAGGCGGAGCTGACGCTGTAAACAGCCACGCTCTCGTCTGATTCGAGTTTGATGGTCGAGGGAACGGCTTGCAATACCGTTCGCATCTCGCCTACAGTGGCGGGGCTGCCACCGACCGTGGTGTCGAGGTACTCGGCAACGGGCACGTTGTTGGTATCGCCGCCGTAGAAGCGTTTCAGAACGTGCTCGATGAGACCCTGCTCGACGCCTCCCAGCATCTCGGCGATGGGCTGGTCAACCGGAGCCGAGTTGGATGCTGCGACTGGACCATGCAGAATGCAAACGCGCTGAGGATCGGCATCTACGACGGCGTCGAGGTCCTCGGATTGCCAGAGCGAGTCCTTCTTGAATTGGTGGGCAAAGTCGTCGCCGAGCCGCGTGATGAATGGCGGCGGCTTCTGACCTCGTCGCCAGCAGATGGAGTGGAAGTACTCGACGTCCTCGCTGGTGAGCAAGGTGTCCTTGCAGCCAGCGTAGCGGTCGGTGAGAGCTTGCAGCTCGACTTGCGGCGAACGATCCAGCTGAGCGTACGACTGCAGATGATACGTCTTGCCGGACCCCGAGAAGCGCTCTTCGATGCGACGGCACCAGTCGCCCAACAGGTTGCGGTAAGAGACGTCGATCCACCGAGACTGTGAGGTGACGTACATGAGAGAAAGCATCCGGCTAGCGACCTGAGCGTACGTCATGTGCTGGACGTCATAGAGCACCTGACCATTCCCACCGCGTGCGAACCAAACGCGTTGGAAGTCGTCGTTGAGACGCTGCACCAGTCGCTCCTTGTTCGTGGCCAGATACGCAAGCTGCTTTTCTTTGGAAAGCTTGAAACAGTCGCGATCGAGCTCCGACCACAAGAGGGTAGCTCGATTTGCGACCTGGTGGACCAGCTCGCCCATCTCGCTAAGGACGGTGGTGATGCCACCGATGGGTGCATCGTACGTCTTCTGCCAGTCCTTGTCGCTGCAGCCTTGCGTCGAGGCGATGAGCTGCTTGACAGGCAGCGACGTGGATGCCTCTTTTGCGGTCATGGCCCAGCTGCCGAACAGTACACCATCGAAGGGCATCGGAGGCAAGCCGCGCTCGACCGACCACTGACCAGAGAGGTAGGGCCAGAACGACTCGGCAGAGGTGAAGCCGGAGCCAGCGACGAGAACGAGGTTGGGGCATGCACGAATGAGGTCGTACGATTGGACGATCGGATCGTGAAAGTCCTCGGCGCTGTGGTGCCCTCCCGCACGGCCACCGGTCCACTGGAGCAGGATTGGGAAGTTGGGGTTCTGCTGGGCGATCTTGCAGACCTGCTTGATCGCGTCGAGGCTACCGGGTTTGAACGAGACGTGGCGAAGACCCGCTTGCTTGAGCGAAGTCAGCAGCTCTTGGGCCTTGTCCGGCGACGGGATACCGGCAGCCACGCAAAGACCGTCGACAGGAGCGCCTTCGCGACTAAGCTGTAGCCATGCGGGGAGCTGGAAGCCCCATTGGCGCGGGTTGATGTAGAGCGAGTTGAGAGTGAACCCAGAGGCTGCGGGAGCCTGAGACAGAATCTCTTGAACCCGAGCTCGCAGCTTGGCTTCGTCGTGCAAGCCTCCGCCAGCGAGCTCTATGTGGTAGCCGGCTTGCATGGTAGCAGAGTTAAGCGAAGCCTGAACGGTGGTTGGCGTCATACCAGCTACCATGATAGGAGGCTTGCCGAGCAGCCTTGACATGGGCGTATCGAGCATGAGTCTACCCTGAGGGGTGCGTACCAGACGTGGCTGATACGTGCACTCCCAATCTTGGGCGCGAGCGGGAGGATCGAGGCGATAGAAGTCTGCGCTCTGCTTGTGGGTGCCGGAAGTGGTGAGCACGCTGAGACCTCGCCCACGAAGGTTGCGGGCAGTGATGTTGCCGATGCCGAAAGCGCCTCCAGTACCAAAGTCGATCAGATGGGTGGTCGTGGACAGCGGTCGAACCGACTGGATCCAATCGACGGGTGCGGTGCACATCTGCACGAGAAGACTCTCGAGGATCGACGACGAGGAGAGCTGCTGCATGTTGGCGCCGTCGGTGGTGCTGTGAACAGGGATGGCCAGCGGATGTGCCTGCCACTTGCGCATATCGATGGGGGCGGCCACTTGGGTAAACTCGACGCCGGCGAGAAGGGGCGAGTGGTAGGGCAAGTTGATGGGCAGGAATTTGAGACGAATGCTTGGCTTGCGCTTGGAGAAGGGAACACGTGCTTGATCGAGCTTGGCGGGTGCCGCCATTGCAGAGGTGCTGCGAGCGAAGCTGACGAGGTCGGATGCATGGCCTGCGAGCACGGCGGTGGTGGGCGCATTGACAAGGGCGATGTATATGCGGCGATGGTCAGGTACGACACTGTTGAATTTCGACACCGTCTGTTCGATGAAAGCTCGGTCAGGCGCACTGATGACAAGCATGGGCGATGGCGGGCCGAAGCCAGCCTGGATGGACTCGTGCGCTGTCTCATCGTCAACAATCTTGTCGCCGTAGCAAAGCTGGCTGGTGATGCCGATTTGGAAGAGGAACTCGGAAGCCAAGACTGTGCACTCGATGTAGTGCTCGTCGTCGACGGCCATGGCCATGGCTGTTGCCGAGACGATACCTTGACTGTGGCCGCTGACGGCTTGAAAGTGAGAGCGGAATTGGGGCACGTTCATTCCGCTGCACTTTGCAGTGACGTAGAACTGGATCATCTGTGTGAGGCTGAGGAGTGGAGCGCTGATGGGCACGCTAGCGAGGTACGCCTCGGTAGGACGCTCGGTGCGATGCTGGAGCCACGAGAGGAGGTCGAGGCCTTGACTGTGAGCGGCGTAGGGACCGGTGCGAGCGGCTTGAATGCGAGAAAGAAGTTGACTGAAGCGAGCTGTCACGGCAGCTACGATGGGCTCGACGAAGGGACGGTAGGTATCGAAAAGAGCCTGAAGCTCTGAAAAGTAACCGTGGTTGTTGCCCTGACCGCCAAAGAGCGCATAAAGGCCAGCTTGTTGTGATTGTGCGCTTTCGAGCAGCGAGGGTGTGCGGAGGGCAATCGGTATGCCGGAAGTGTGCAGAGCCGCGTAGGCCTCAAAATAAGCTCGAAGGATGAGCGAAGCCGTCTCTGCAGAGAGGGATCGAGCGTAGCTGTGGACGTCGATGGAGCCGAGGGTGTCGGAGTTGAGTTTGGACCATGCTGCCTCAAGGAAGCAGAGGCGTGCGTGTCGCTCGAGGTGGTCGGATGACGAGAGATTCTGTGTCAGATAGAGCATAAGCTGCGCAAGCAGCACAGCGACATCGTTGGCGGACTCGTTTGACGAGGATGACTGGTCGAGAGTGGCAAGGTGTTGGACGAATGCATCGCGGACCTGAACGATGTAGTGTCGCTCGAGGAAGTCACGAAAGGGAAGGTGCAGCCGGATAGAGATTGCTGGGTGGATCGGCGAGGTGACGGTGAGCTCGCCGCTCTGTTGAGGCTGCGAAACGGTCGCACCGAGGTCGAAAGGCTTGTCGATCAACCCGGGAGAAGCGCTTGAGGGAGGCGAGCCGTTGGATGAGGCAGCGGCCGAAGCTGGCTCAAAGGGCGAGCACAGTGCAGTGGACGAGATGCTGCTGCTTCGAGAGAATAGATCGCTGTCCATTTTGATTACGGATCAGAGAGCGGCGTGGTGTGGAATGCAAGTTGATACAATTGAGGCTTTGCAGACCAGGCAATGTACTGCGACGAGGAAATGGGGGGCAGCGTCGTACTGTTGAAAGGCAACGCTACTTATCAGCCATGCGTGGGGGAAGCGACGAGGAATCGCGTAGAGTCCAAGACATGAGGGCCTGGTCTGCATTAGTCTCGTGTGCCTGGCAAGTGTTGACCGCAGCGCCCAAGTCGTGGTCGGGGGTCAGCACGTGGAATCGGCATAGAGGCGACCATTGCGGGCCAGCGTCCGGTTGGATCGAGCTATGGTATGCGAAAGGGTCATTGCGGAACAATCGTCTGTGAGAAGACGGTGTATAACGGCATGCGAAGGTCGCGGTCACCGGAGCCTGACTTGATGGGAACGAGCAGGTCCTGTGGCCAACCTGATCCGAATGTCGAACCGACAGTACGGTGTTGATCTCGCAGACAGCCGCATCATGGGCCCCGCCGCTGCATTACAGCTTCCAAGTGCCGCAGTTGGTCTTGTTGGCGGCGACGAAGATGAAAGTGTCCGTCGCAATGTGCCATCGACTCAGCCAGATGTGACAGTAGAAAGGCGAACCATGAAAGATGCTATGCGCATTCCTCTCCGACACTCACAAACTGCCCGCGTCACCGTGACTGCACGAAATTTGAATGTGACGTGCGAGTTTGTATTGCCAACATGCGCATTCTGCATAGGAAACGAATACAAATCAAGCGTTTGTAATTGAAGTTGCGTCGAAATTGTATTCGGTGGTTCAGCTGTCCAATACGGCAAACCAAGCTCAGCCAAATCAGCGCAGTCTCGCTCTCTCCTCCTCCGTCCTCCCCTTCCCTTTCTCATCGTCCGCATCCCCAATCCCCATCCTCAGCTAAGCTCCATCATGCTCTAGTGCATAGCGTCGTCCTCATGCGACCTTCTATCGGCAATTTCATTTCCGGAAGTCCGTCGTGGTCGACTAGCGGCTGTGCCTTGCCGGTCACTCTCGAGATGCACATGCTCCACGTGGACAGCACGGTAGAGCCCGCGGCACTTGGCATTTCTCTTTTAAACTCGACGTTCAGCCGGTGGCTTGCGCTCGGTACTTGTCTCCCAGTCACTAGCCCAATAGCGCTAGTTTCGTCGCTTCAGCAAGATGCGCTTCCGTTCAGATCGCCGAGATCCTCTTCAGCGCCCCAGCAAGCAAGCTTCGACAGATCCTGATGCCATTCAAGCACTCAAGTATCAGGATCGAGCCAGCATCACCAGCAATGATCACGAAAAAACCAAGGACGACTCTGGTACCACTAGCGCGTCCGTATCGTCAACGCCACCCGATTCTCTCAACAGCGTCAAGATCCAAGTTGGTTCACACTCTTCAAACAGCAAGCAAACTGTTCCCAAGATCTCATTCTTTGATATCTTCCGCTATGCGTCTCGTAGACAGCTTCTTCTCAACATCTTTGGAGCATCCATGGCGATAGCAGCCGGTGCATCACAGCCTCTGATGAACATCTTCATCGGAAAGATTGCCACCGTCTTCCTCCATTTCACCGCCGCCATTCAGTCAGGCGATGTGGACGCCATTCTACGCGCCCAGGCAGATGTATATCGAACCATCAACTCGGATGCGCTCATCCTCCTCTACCTCGGCATCGGTATGTTCTTCGCCAGCATGCTCTACATGGCTGTCTTTTCCTACACCAGCGAACGCATCGCCTCCAACATCAAGTACGCCTACCTCTCCGCCCTCTTCAACAAGTCCATCCACTTTTTCGAACAGTACGGTCAAGGCACCGTCGCCGCAAAGATCGGCTCCGACGTTCACCTCATCCAGATCGGCATCGGCGAGAAGCTACCTATGGCCATCATGTACTTTTCCACCTTTCTCTCGGCTGGTGCCGTCGCCTTTTCCTTTTCCTGGAAGCTTACGCTTGTCCTTTTCCCCATCGCTCCCATGATTTTACTCGTCGGCGGCGTCATGGGTGCACTCACCAAGAAGTGCAAGATCGTCGAGCTCGATTGCATCGCAAGGGCTGCTTCCCGCGCAGAGGAGGCTTTCAACGCCATCAAGATCCTCAAGGCCTTTTCCAAAGAAAGAGCGATCGGCCAAGAGTACGATACGCTCACCGTCGACACCACCGCAGCAGGCGCCAAAGCCGGTCGCGTGCAGGGTCTCGGCGTCGGTGCGCTTCTGTTCATCATCTACTCTGGCTATGCGCTCGCCTTCTTCTACGGCGCTCAGCTCATTGCGCGCGGCGAGCTACTGCCCGGTCGCATCGTGAGTGTAGTCTTTGCCGTCTTCGCTGGCGCCTTTGCCATCGCCAACCTCTTTTCCATGATCGAGAACTTCACCATGGCCACTGCCGCCGCCTCGTCGGTGCTCGGCACCATCAAACAAGATTCGCTCGCACCTCAGCCTGCCACCATCACCTCTCCTGACGGCGACGAAAAGTCACAGTCGCCATCGCAGCTCAGGACCGGATATCATGCTGAACTCAGACTCGACAATCTCAGCTTTTCATACCCTTCCAAAGCCGACAGGATCGTGCTCAACAATTTGTCCCTCACCTTCCGTAGTGGTGTCGCGACAGCCATTGTTGGTCTCTCTGGCTCCGGAAAAAGCACCATCTTTGCTCTGCTGCAACGGTTCTACGAGCCCACCGCAGGAGCCATACGTATCGATGGTGTCGACGTCTCCAAGCTGGACGTCGACTGGCTGCGCGGTCAGATCGGCGTTGTGGAGCAACAGCCTACGCTCTTTGCCATGTCGATTCACGACAACATCGAGCTCGGCCTTCCCGATCGACACAGTCGCTCCGCCGACGAGCTGCAATTGCTGGTGGTGCAAGCAGCCAAAAAGGCAAACGCGCACGACTTTATCACGGCTCTCACGCACGGCTACCAGACCCAAGTCGGTTCTCAGGGCTTCCTCCTCTCTGGCGGTCAAAAGCAGAGAATCGCCATTGCACGTGCTCTCATTCGCGATCCAAAGATCCTCTTGCTCGACGAAGCAACCAGTGCCCTCGACTCTAACAGCGAGGCGGTTGTGCAAGCTGCACTTGAGGAAGCTGCCAAGGACCGCACAACCATCATCATCTCTCATCGACTCAGCACCGTCCGCAACGCAGAGCACATTATCGTCCTTGGTCAAGACGGCGTTATCGAGCAAGGCAGTCACAATGACCTCAGCCAACGACCTCACGGCGCTTTTGCCTCCATGCTGCGTCACCAAGATGTCGACAAGAGCTCCGAGGTGACGGCTTCAGGGCATGCTAACCTAGGCTCAAGTGCCTTCCTCCGCCCTCCTGAGGCACAAGCGAGCGACATTTCTCACTCTCTCGAGCTGGCTCGAAGTATCTCTACCCGCGCTGGTAGCATGATTCGAGGAGCGTCGCCCCCAACTCCATCGGAAGATGCGAAAGCGAAGGCCACCGACCAGTCGAACGCGGGAGGGCTCAGAGCACTGTTGCATCTTCTCGTCAAAGACGCAGAGACCGGCAGACTCGCCGCCATTTACGTCGTCGGCTCCATATGTGCAGCCGTCATTGGAGCGGTTTATCCAATCTACGCCATTCTCTTCGGCACTGCGATTCAAGACTACGCGCCGTGCAACGATACCGATGGAGGCCAGTGTCCTGAACCAGCGCGCGGAGTCATGCTGCACAACAACCGGATCAGCTCTGGCTCCTTCTTTATCGTCGCTGTAGGCTGTGCGGTCGTGAGCTTCTACCACGTACGCTCGCTCTATATTGCTGGATCGCGCGTGACGCATCGACTGCGCGTCTTGGTATTCCAGAGTCTTCTGTGCCTCGATGCCAGCTTCTTCGACGACCCGACCAACACGAGCAATGACCTGGCAAGCAGCCTCAGTGTCCTTTCGCAAGGCATCTACGGCGGTGTCGGTCCTACGTTGGGCTCTATTATTCAAAGCCTCGCCACCGTCGTTGTGGGTTACTCTGTGGCCATCGGCTACGGCTGGCGTCTGGCTTTGGTCGTGATCGCGTCTACGCCTCTGACCATCACTGCCGGTCTGCTGCGACTACGCGTGCTCGCACTCAAAGAACGCAAGACGAAGCAGGCGCACAACTACACGACACAGCAGGCCTGCGAATCGATCGGGGCCATCCGTACCGTCTCTGCGTTCAACCTCCAGCCTCAGACGCTCGATACGTATCAGACGAATCTGGCGTATGCCTCGCGATCTCTGCTTCCTACCATGTGCTACAGCAGCGTCCTCTTCGGCTTCTCGCAATGCGTTCAGCTGCTCGTCACTGCGCTCGCATTCTGGTACGGCGGTCGTGAGCTCGCTGAGGGCCGCACCACTTCCAAGGGCTTCTTCACCATCCTCATCTCGGTCGTATATGGCAGTATTCAGGCCGGGAACATTTTCAACTACAGCGCCGACTTTTCCAGCGCACACTCTGCCGCTTGCAAGTCGTTGTCAATCATCAGACAGGCGCAGGCGGTGACAGCTCAGGAGCTCAAGTACAGCCACGCAGCTGCATTCAGCAACGATGTACCATCCGGGCGGGTGGCTCTGGACAAGGTCACCTTCCGCTATCCGCAGCGTCCGGATTGCACCGTCCTTGATGGACTTTCACTGACCATCGAGGCGGGCACCTTCTGCGCCATTGTGGGGAGCAGTGGATCAGGCAAGTCGACAGTATTGCAGCTCATCGAACGGTTCTACGAGGCTGAGAAAGGACGTGTGCTTCTAGACGGTCGCTCGATCGCAGAAGGTGACTCTAGCAGGCATCGCAAACACATGTCGTATGTACCGCAGGAGCCGACCCTCTTCCAAGGTACGATCGGCTGGAACATCGCTCTAGGTGCGACGGACACAGATCCCAAGGACGTGCCTCTCGCCAAGATTCAACAGGCAGCTGAGCTTGCGCAGCTCGGCGATCTTCTGGCGAGTCTGCCCGAGGGACTCGACACGCAGCTCAGTGCTCGAGGTGTACAAATGTCGGGAGGTCAAAAGCAAAGAATCGCCATCGCTCGGGCCATCATCCGGGATCCAAAGGTGTTGTTGCTGGACGAGGCTACCTCGGCGCTCGACCCTGCTAGCGAGAGGGCGGTGCAGAGCGCACTCGACAGTGTCAGTCAAGGTCGCACTACCATCGCTGTGGCGCACAGACTGTCGACGATCGCCAAGGCGGACAAGGTGATTGTGATGCAGGCAGGAAAGGTGGTGGAACAAGGATCGCCGAGGGAGCTGTTCGAGAGGGATGGCCATTTTGCGCACATGTCGAGGTTGCAAGGTGTTTCGTTTTGATGATTTGCTATTGCACAGTATGAATTCATTGGTTCGGCAGACAGTAGAGTGAAATCAGCTCGTGGGGTACGCTGAAAGGATCTCAAAGGCTTAAGTTTCGACTGTGATCACGATCCGATCGAAGCTGATCAAGCGTCTAGGCTCCGTCTTGATATTGACTTGGTCAGACTCGAAGTTTGTCGACGCAGACCAGAAGTAAGCACCGGGAATGTGAGAATCTTCATTACGAGCAACTTCGATTGAGAGTGGATTCTACAGGACGATGGCGAACTCTCGCAGCAGCTCATTCTGGAGGAGCTTTTGCATCTCCTGGCAACGCATTCCAACGAAAGCCAGCATTCCACTGGATCCCTCCTCCTCCTCACCTTCTTTCGGCTGGTAGTGCAACACTTCTTCCTTCGAAGTCCATGCAGCAGGAGCCTTGACGATGAAGCACGTTCCATCAGCCGAGTCCAACGTCAAACCATTCAACGTCACAGGAACCATTCCGATCACAGTCTGCATGTACGGTCTACCGAGCTTTGAGCCGAAATCGAGTCGTTCAACGGTCGGGAGTCGAGCAATGTTGCTGATGGTGACGTCGTTGCCGAACATGCTGGTGCATTTGGGCAGGAGACCCGGGCCGAATTGCGGGGAGGTGGTGTAGTTGTGGTGGCGGATGACGGAGGACATTTGACCAGGGGTGATGGAGAGGTAGCGCGTGCGGATGAGGTAGGCGAGGTGGAAGAGGGAAGAACGAGGACTTGTGGTTACGAGGTCGGTGCTGAGCGGAAAGACATGAGCGGGGTGGACGTTGCCGATGTATTTGCCACGGGTAGAGGTGGTGGGGAGAAGTCGTCGACCGTCGAGAGGGGTGTGGAGTGAAGTGGTCGCGAGAGGGTCGAGGCTGCGGGCGTCGGTGATGGCTGACCAGAGTAGTGCGTGGAGCGCGTCGTTGGTGCCAATCCAGGTTTCTTTGGAGGGAAGAATGCGATCGGTGGAAGCGTCCGAGGTGCTTTCCAGGGCCCATTCTGCACAAGAGCGCTTGAGTCTATCGAGCGAAGAGGGGGTGAAGAGCAGAGAAGCGTACTGACAGCTCGACGGCGTTCGTGTCATCTGAGGAGGAGTGCCACGCTCAGCAAACCAAGTCTCGCTGGGAATAGGCTCGGGCTCGACCTGATTGGCGTACGACAGCAGATCTCTGGACCAATCGAACGAGGTCGCGCCTGCTCCAATGTCAACTCGAGCATTCGGATCTTGAATAAAGACCGCTACACAGCTCGAAAGCTGCTCCATCAGATCGATGTATCCGACAAAGTCGACCAGCCAATGATGCGTGCTCGTGCTCAGCGCGAGGGAGCCGCAGGAGAAGCGTGTCACCTTGACCGAAAAGACGGTGGCGTCGTCGTCGACGATCATGACAGGCCGAGGTGCAAACGCTGGGTCGTACTTGCCATCGAGACCCTTCCAATCGTTTCCGAGCGGTCTTTCGAGCTGGACCACCTCGAGATCCGCGCCTTGATCGTTGTATTCCAAGCACCATCTTGTGGTCTCTTTGTCGTGGCGTGTTCTCGCTGCGGCAGCTGGAAACCGTGCGAGGAATAGCTGCATGCCAGAGGTGAAAGCTGCATCGAGCTCTTGCAGCGTCACTTGCTTCAGAGACTGCTGCAGAGACGACAAGAAGAACCATGTGCAGTGCATTGCCATTCTTGGCATGGCGAGATCTTGTCCATCGAATGGTACCTCCTTGGGCACCACCATCCCAGAGGGACGCGGCAGAGGCAGAACTCGCTTGACAGTCATACTTTTCGACGAATGTGAAGATGGGTCCGGAGGTGAGTCAGAGAAGAAGCCCGAACGTTGATGAAGACGAAATGTCTTATAGATTGTAAGGAAACAATCCGACTCTCAAGAATCTTCCTAGAAGGCACGTATGAGGCCGCACAGACCCGCTGTTCGCCCTTCGCAACCGGATGAGACGCTGCACGGTGTCCGGCAAAGAGTACATCCGATCTCTATGTGCATTCTCAGGGGCACTTCAATGCACTATGTGGCAGTCGCCGTTTCGAGGCGAGCCACACCATGCGCCTACTTTGACATGCGCATGTGCAGCTCCGACCAGATCTAACACGTTGAAGATTTAAGTTCGAGTTCAGCGACATCAGAACGTTTGCTTTCCTGCAAGCTCTGACCATTCGCTGTCAGTCGAGCTCGCCATTCAATACGGTGATGCAGACATTTGAGACTTGTCATCGCTTTCTTAGGTGGATCCGCGGAAGATGACACCTTCGCACAAGAGCGACAGCCTGTAAATTGATTATTGAATTCACTAGAAAAAGCAAGCACGAAATGCAACAAGAAATTGTGGACAAAAAAACTGCATTGAAAGGGCAACAACATCTAGACGGTCCATCCTCGCAACTCTAGTTTGAGCCAGCCTTGCGATCACGAAGGGTGGCCTTGACCATCAAAGGCCGCTTCATGGGATGAGTCAAAGAGTTTAGGTAGTCGGGAACCTTGTCGAAACCGGCCGACTTCTTGGGTCCAAGATCGACTAGCTCCAAATCGAATTTGGCGAAAATGTGATGGATGAGTTGCACCACCTCGTAGCTCGCCAATTTCTGTCCAAGACACAGTCTCGGACCGCCGTTGAAGAAGTGTGCCTGGAACTGAGAGTATTTGACGGTGGATCCAGTCTCTTCATCGATCCAGCGACTCGGTTTGAACTCGCATGCGTCTGGACCCCAAATGTCAGGGTTGCGGGCCATGGCCCAGTCAGAGTAGAGCATCAGGTCGCCCTTTCGTACTCGAGGTCCACCGTTGGGCAACACGTCATCTTTCAGAGCTCGACGGATGTTTTTCGGAATGGATGGGTGTAGTCGGAGCGTCTCTTGGAAAGTGGTCAGCTTGGCCGTGTGTTGCTCGAAAACGTCGTAGTCGATTTCCAGGCCAGCTTGCTCTCCATCCTCATCGAGCGAACTATCGATCTCGCGGCGGATGCGAGAGTAGACTTCGGGCTTGGTGAGAATATGCCAGGACATCCAGGAAAGTGCCTCTGCGGTGGTATCGCGTCCAGCAATCATGAGGTTCAAGATGGTATCCTTGAGCTGCTGATTGCTCAACCTCTGACCGTCAGACGAGCGATAGCCCATGAAAAGATCCAGCAGATCCTTGCGTCCACTTTCCGGTTTCGCCTTTTCTCCCATCGCGTCGCTCTCCTTTCGTCTTGCCTCAACGATGTTGTTGGTGAATTCTTCCACGATCTTTCTCGCTGCTCGCATCTTTCTACCCGTCTCGTTGAATCGTTCGGCGATCTTCCACCAAGGCTGCACAAATCGCATGTCGAGGACCTTCTGAGCGTAGTTGAACGCATCGCCGAATGTGTCTGGGCGATCAGGCTCGGAGAGCGACATGATGTCTTGACTGAAGGCGATCTTGACAAACGAGCTCAGCGTGAACTTGAAGTAAAGCTCTTGCAGGTTGAAGACGGTGCCCTCTTTGGCGTACGTCTCGATCAGCTTCTCGACCAGAGCGCAATCTTCTCGAATCGTCTGAGTGATGATCGCCTTGAAAGAGCTGACGGTGAAGATGCGCGAAGCCACCTTGCGCTGCATCTTCCATCGTTCGCCGTCAGAAGTGAAGATTCCATCGCCAAGAACGTCGCGCATCTGATCGTGGAACTGTTCGCCCTTGACGTAGTTGCTGAAGTTGGTTTTTTGCACGTGTTCGATCCAGTCTGGTCTGGAGATGTCAATCAGACGACCTAGACCGGGTAGTGTATGCGTGTTTCCGTATCCATACTTTTGCTGCGCGTAGACCTGGTAGCTTAGCGGATCGCGGTTCTTGAGCGCCCACATGAGATTTCCGATGAGAGGAAGACCCTTGGGCCCTTTGAGATCCGATCGCCTCTCACAGCCAATGGCACAATCCCAATATCGGTGAAGCAGGAGGATGGCGCCCAGCGTGACCAGACAGAGGCACAGAAGGATCGGATGATGACGAGCTCGTGACGCGAGACTTAGAAGAGGCTGGGTCTGTTTGACGGACTCGCTTGCTGCATCGAAAACTTGACCTGCATCAACTCTGTTGATCGAGCCGCTTTTATTGAAGACTGAAGGTACGGCCTGCCAGCTCTTATTCAATGGAGCCATCAAGTCGAATGCATCTCCTGAGTAGCCTTGGGGCCGCAGGTGTTGCAAAGTGTGGAAAGGCTTGACGTTCATGTTGCTAGGGGCAAATGGTGACTGAGGGGGGAAGAAGAGATACTGACAACTAATCGCCTTTCTCCTCGTCGGACAGAAGGATACTTTTAAGCATCTACGGCCATAGCCTTCTCCTCAACTTGACAAGGCCAAGGCGAACACCGTGGAAGCCACGCCAGGGCCGTACCTCGCCAATGCAGCGCTTGGAAACGTGGCACTCAACTCTTCGATCAGTTTACAGCCTTTGACAGATGCTAAGTTGCACTGCGCATACGGTCCTTGTTTCTCTATCGATACTGCAGTCCGAGCGGTTCCGCGCCAGGTACCTGCGACTTGGCTCAGAGCCTGCAGCTGCGCATAATGTATAGTCCCACCTCGAACAGCGCACCACGAGAGGTGGGCCTGCACGGAGCCGACGGCGAGACTCGCCCCATTCAACCATACGGAGGCACAAAAGACACTGGACAAAAGCGACCTTCGACACAAAGTCCGTTGCATGGCAAGCGATATGCGTTTGGTGTGGCAGGCACATGCTGCATCGACTCACTCTGCGATTGGCCAACCCCCTCTTGTCTCCTTTTTGAGGGTCATAGTACCTTTGGAGCTTAGCCACAGTGCCACTGTCCGGCAACAGTCTCTCTCACGATCAGTCTCCATCTGCTTGTGGCACAGAGTGTAACATCTGTTTGTATTTGCAGGGAAGAGATGCGATCTCTGAAAGGCGGAGCTTTCGCGGAGACCAGGAAGCGATTGCGGTATGCTCATACAGACGTTCGCGCCGGAAAATTGTCATGCGGTCGGGTCTCTGCGGTCCGTTCAGCTGCGTTATGAAATCTATTGCTCATTGTGTGCTTGCCGCATACCGTTTCGAAGCTTTGAAACTCAGAGACCACTCAGGCGGAGACTTTTGATATTGCAGCGGAACTAGGTCGTCGAACAAGCAGCAGGTGAGGACTGAATCAACTAACAGTGTCAATTATCGCGCCGATCCATGTCGACCAGAATTCTTCAATGTCAGTGCTGCTGAATCTTGTAGGCGCCCATGAGAGTGTCACTGTGAGTTGGCCGTTGAGTGTCCAAGCATGGATTCCCGTGGAGGGAAGATTGTTCCTCGCTGCTACTTGGTACCTTTGCAAGCCATTGACCGTATCTAGACGGCCGAGACTGGAGAATGTCGGAACGCTCGACTCAGATCTGTGACCGCACGCACCAGAGAGCGATAGAAAGGCAAATCAGTACAGAGAAAATTTCTCGAGATTCGTCAAACGTCGGAAAGCAGGGCTTCTACTGACCTGATCGAAGTAAACAGTTTGAGAAGAATCTTGTTGTATTCGTCCTGCACATCCATGTTGAATCTGCGTGCAAAGGCGAAGGATTCTGTGACGGCGAGAGCGGTCTGCGCCCGGGTTGCACCTGGTTGAATCTGGATCGAGATGGGAGCAAAGATAGTGCTAGTCGCCCCGGATACCGGGATAGGTTGATTAAAAGGCATAGCAGCTACCGTGAACGTCTGTGCCTTCTCGCCGCGAGTCGGGTCATCCACAAGTACGCTGACCATCGCGTGAAGTATAGTCGCCTGCAGCCAAGCCGACACCGTTACCGACTTGGATTTGCAGGCCTGAACCAGGGCATCGGTCTGGATTGGAGTGAAAGTGTGAATCTTGCGCCACTCTTGCGGCTCACAGCTCATTGAACGAAGCGAGTCTTGGAGGAGGATGGGAAAACCGATCGTAGACTGCAGTGGTGCAAGTCGCCTGGTCAGTGGGAGTTACACTTCATACAGGCAGCACTGAGCCTTACTCACCCCTTTCTTTGCTACCTCGAACATATCTTTGAGACCGAGGTCTTGATATTGCTCCTGTGAGCTTGCTGAAGCGCTCGTCTTTTGTGGCGCTCCGATCGATTTCTGCACTAGCGTCTCCCGCGACATGATGCTCTCGATCAATGCCTTGCCGATTGCGAAGATACCCTTGGCGTCGCCGAGTGCGTGAGGATTTGTCAACGCCAGACACGTCACCTTTTGTGCTGTTGCTCGACCCATGTCAAAGACGGTCAGTGACAGGCTTTCGAACTGGCGATGGTGCAGACAGTAATCGATGATGGCTTGGTCGTCCTCCAAGCTTGGTCCCATGAAGACGTTCTCTTCCGCTTGCGCGACTTCCTCCTCGATCCTGATCCCAGCATCGTCATCACGCACGCGTTGAGAAAGCGTGGGAAACGCTCTCGACAAGCTCGACCAAGCTTTCAGCCAATCAGTCAGATCGAGCGTTCGATGTCCAGTATCTACGATGAAAAGCGAGACCATATCGAAGGCGCCTTGATGGTCTTGATGGCAAAAATGCCAGAGTCTTTCGGTTCCCCACAGCTCTCGATGCTTAGCGTTGCTAGCTTGTGATGAGAGGGTACGCGTCGGCATTTTGCTTGTATTTCGCAAAGGAAGAAGAGTGGAGAGGTGGGAAAGAGAGAAGAGCCGCAAGTGAATGAGTGTCGAGTTATGATAGTGGGCTTTTCTACATCAGGATAGCAACGAGAGTGTGGATAAAAGAGGCAAAGAGAAAGGTCGAGTGTATCGCAGACACTGCAGTTACAGCACTTCGCAGTCTCCAGACGTCGAGAAGGCATGTGCAGCGATTCTCGACCTCGGGACTTTGATGAGATGAAGGACTCCCACACTGTATACAAGCCCGAAGTGGATCGCTCGGCATGCGCATATTCTGTTCTGTGCACCGCGTAAAATAAATTTGACTGCGTCTGCTTGCTCAATAATTTGGAGTTAAAAAAATTTCTTCAACCCACCAAGGACCGAGTTTTCGAAAGAGAGACGATCTCAGAAGGGAATGTCTTCGCTGCCGGTATGCATTACGTACACACAAGTACATGTGGAAGGCTCTTCTGTGACGCAGAGCGCGCTGTTCCGTGGCGAAGGTGGGAGCTTCTCACGAGACCGGTACCAGTCCCGACAAAGCACATCATATATAGGCGGTCCGAAGCTCTGACTCGTTGACCGACTGCAACACATTCCCATAAACACCAAACACAAGATGCTGCAAGAGAAGACATCTAACGTCGACACCAAGAGTCCTCCTCAGTTTGAAGCTCAGCAAGAGACGCTGAGCTTCGACGAGGCAACTCGTGTCGAGCGCTTGCAAGCAGCACCCGACTCGCTTGCCGCAGTGGCTGCCACCAAGACCAAAGATACCACAGTGTGGTATCGAGCCGCGATTCGCTCCGAATGGTGCTCAACTCCACAGGTTCCCCATGGCGGATTCTTGGCTTCGCTTCTCCTTTCAGCTCTCCTCGAACGCCAATCATCGCAGCAGCATCCGGACCCTTACACCCTCACCTACGACTTTCTCAAAGTGCTATCGCCCGGTGAAGCCTTCGTCTCTGTCACAGCTCTTGGCAAGGTTTCGGGCAGCTTTACTTCGATTGTCGCGGAGCTCTACCAAGTCCGTAAGGATAAGGTGCTGCTTGGTGTCAATGTGCGCGGAAACTTCGCCGATCTGTCCAAGCAGCAAGGGAAGTCGACTCTGCCTTTGCACTATGGTGCCATTTCGAAGCTCGAGGATGTACCAGTTCCTCACCCTCGCTCGTGGTACCTTCCACCTTCTCAAGCCATGATCTCTCGTCAACTTGACCTCCTGGTCAAACTCGAGACACAACGCCGCCCTTTCGCCGACTATTTTGTGCGATTTCATCCCGATGATGTTGATACCCCGCAGCAGGAGGACTTTTCGGAGGAGCACGCTTCTGCCGACGAGCCTTCGAACCACCACTACTGCAAAGGAAGCAAGATTCTTCCTCTTCGATCACCTCATTCCAGGCGGATTGATGTCAAAAGTCTCCCGATGTTCGGAGATTTCCGCCGACCCGCCTACGAGAATGTGATCAAGAAAGATCCTGTGCACGCACACGACGTGCCCACGCGCAAGTACGCCTTTCCGACGCTGCAGTACACGATTCGCTTCTTGGGCAAGATTCCTGAGGAGACCGAGTGGCTGCATACCCAGTGGAGAGAGACTGTTGTGGATGGCCGCATCATCTCGGACGTTTACATCACTACCGAGCGAGAAGCTAAGCCCGTGGCTGTCTGTCAGCTCGACAGCCTCATGTTCGACATGCAGTGGGCGCTCTCCACCATGCCGTCTGCGGACAAAGCCAAAGAGGCTCCTAAGGCCTCACAGCTCTGATCTGATTCCGCCTTAGCGTCACTTGTTTTCCTTCTCAGTGCCTCAGTTGTTCATCTTGAATCGAAACTTGGTTCGCATGAACATATCGAGCTTGTGCTTTGCGGGTGAGCTTTGGTCAGCTGTCGAGTTGCGCCAAATTTCGGCGATGCGCATCTCGCTCTTCGCATGTCAGGGTCCACCTCGCTTCTTCCGCCACCGTCTCGCCCGGCTTTTAACGTGCTTTCCGGCATCAAGCGAACGTGTTGAACGGCTTCAAGCGAACATGCTTTCTGTCATCAAGTGTCTTCGAGCTGCAGTCATTCGAGCAGGACTGATTCGGCTGGATTCAATATAAATATCAACGTCGATGGCCGTAGCGATCACCTCGAAAACAACGCAAGTTCTCAACGCAACGAAAATGGCAATCGAGCTGCAGACAGCAACTGTCCTGGTCACTGGCGCCAATGGTAAGCCTTGGGATGAAGTCACTTCAAGGACATTACGCTGAATAAAAGAGACTGACGCAGGCTATGTTATTTCTTGCTCTACGTTTCCAGGCTTCGTCGGCTCTCACGTTGTATCACTGCTCTTGACGAAAGGCTACATTGTGCATGCCACGGTGAGGCGCCAGGAAGCCGCGAACGATTTGGTGGCCACGTTCGCCTCCGACAAACTTCGCGTCTTCGTCATCCCAGACTTAAGCGCAGAAGATGACTTGGATGAAGCGATCCGAGGATGTCAGTATGTGGTCCACGTTGCTGCGCCCGTTCCGGCCAAAGATGCTCCGGCTGCAATCAGCATCGACGCCGACGTTCGCAGACTCGAAAGTGTCATGAAGACCGCTTCCCGCCATGGATGCAAGAGAATGGTCCTAACCTCCAGCATGTCGACGCACTTGGACATCGGTGCACCGATTCTCAACGAATCGACATGGTTCACTCCAGACCTGGCTACGACCAAACCGTTCTTGCAGTACATGTCTTCCAAAACGATGACCGAACGCCGAGCGTGGGAACTCTCTTCGAGCTTCAACTTGCCACTGACGACAGTGGCACCGGTGTACATTGGCGGTCCCACCATCATCAAAGGACATGATCCGCGATTGCCCGCCACAAACCAAGATCTGTTGCGATGCATCCAGGACGAGTCCCGGTCCAAGGTGCCAGGCTGGATCGATGTGCGAACCGTAGCTCACCTCCATGTACTGGCCCTCGAGACTGACGGATTGGATGGACGCAGAACACTAGCATGCACCCACGATCGAGGTATCGTCAAGATGGACTGTTCGCAGATGAAAGCGCTCCTGGCTAAGGAGCCTTCAGCGCTTATCGAGTACGACCGTACCAAGCGCGATCTGCTCGAGCAGATCCACACGTTTGGCTCGGCACACACTTCAACTGTGACAGTGTAAGGTCCGATCTTGAGAATTGATACATGTCCGCTCCTTTGCGTTCACGCCCTCCCCAAAAGGATAAGCGCTTCTGTGACTTCGGCCATGAATCTATTTTTGTGCGAGAGCCGTCAAAGCTTTGTCCAACATAATGCTTGAATGACTCAGCCGTTGTTGTCGGAGAAGCAAGTGCTTTACACTTCTCTTTTCGTCGCGCGAAATGCTTGGATCTCTCAGGTTGCGAATTCATTCGCATGCATTGCTCACAGACAGCAGCACACCTTAATCTCTTCAGAATCACTGATGTTGAACATGGATCACGAAGTTCATAGGAGCAGTACCCGAAACAAGATATAAGCGGGAAGGATCAAAGCAAACGCACTTCAGCTTGAGCACGTTCGCCTTTCAAGCGAAGTTGAAGCTCTTTGGCATTCTTGATCATCTGCGAACCACGCTCGCTCTCTGGACGAGTGCACGCGATGCCTTCCCGGAAGCTCGCCACAAAGTCGGTGACGCTCATCTTGGCAGCGGTCTTGAAGCGGAATGCGACCTCGCTGGCTTCCAAGAAGTAGGCATTGAAGAGCTGGTCGCCGAAGAATGGCAGGATCAGCAAAGGTTTGCCGGCAAGCATCGACTCCTGGCAGCTGTTCCAGCCACCGTGGCTGAGGAACCAGCCAACAGCAGGATGTTGAAGGACGTAGTGCTGATCGACCCAGTTGACCAGCATGATCCTTCCTGTCTTGAGCAGCTGCGACTCGAGGGTCGCGATCTGAGGCGCAAAGGATGGTGGGCAAGATGAGGCCAGATCCTTGCTTCCTCCAAAGGTGAAGAGAACACGAAGCTGCGAGTTGAGACTCATCTCGTACTGGATAATCTCGAGCATCTTGACGAGGTGTGTCGGCTGGGGACGGAACATTGTTCCAAATGAGATGTATACAACCGAGCCGGCGACTGAACAAGAGAGATAGTCTTCGACTTCTCTGACCGCCTTGGTTCTATCGACCTGGCTGCTTTGTCGTTCGGTAGTACCAGGAGAACCAGGCGGAGTCTCTGGTGGAGTGAGGGGCCGCGACATACCTGGTTTGGCATGGATCTTCTCCTCGAGAAGTTTCGCCGAAAGCTTCTCTCCCTTCTCCACAAAACCGGAGAACATGACGGGCCCGAGGATACCAATCTTTTTGAAGGGATACACCATGCGCAGGTAATCGAGCTCGCGCTGTTCTACAGCCATGTGCGTATTGATGAGAATGGTGTGGCTGGCGTCTACCAGCTTCTGAATCTCGATCAGGGAAGGACTCAGCGGCACGGTGAGTAGCCAGTCCTTGGCGAGCGCGGCCATCTCTTGCTCCTCGATGGCACCCATGCGGCTGCCTGGGATATAGAACCTGCCGACCCACCGTCTTCCCAACAGCTTCTCTCTCAGAGCTGCATCGTTGCGATCCACTTCGGGGTTGCTATTGCAGTACTGAGTCCAGAGTCTCTCGATGGCGCCGAAGCCGCCGATCGATCGGGGACCCAGCATCCGCAAGACGAAAGTGCATGCGTTGTCAAAGAATGTGACCATCTTTAGGTCGGAGGCGTGCTTGCGAACGATATCGACCATGCCCGGCAGCATCCAGTTGACGACGACCGAGGTGGGTGGACCTGCTAGGCAGGCAGGCAGAAGCAAACTGCCGTCATGCTCATCGTACAGGTCCCTGTTGGCGACGATCGTGGGGAAGATCTCGGCGAACTGCTTCTGGATCAGCGTGGCAGCCTGCATGGTGAGGATCACCTCAGGCTCGGGACCATCCGCTGTGGCATTGGAAGAAGGCGCGGCAGTCTGCTTGGCATCCTCGCGTTGGTTGAACTCTTGAAGTACCTCTTGTGTTGAGCGCCCGGTCCCCAGCAGGCGAAGTCTAGAGCCGAAACGTTCGTTGACCAGATGCTCCGAGATGGCGAGCTTCTGCAGCAAGGCAATCTGCATCTTGCTGCAGATAAAGGTGATCGTTAGCGTCGGATTGTGTTTGAGCTGAGAGGCTGCATAGTCCAACATAGGACGAGCATGGCCTACTGCGGGCCAGCAGACCAGCAGCATATGATCGGTTTGAACCATCTTCTTGGCGTTAGAGTCTTTAGCTGGATGGAATGGTATTGCCAGAGGCTTCAGGGCGGGAAAGGTTGAGCGAGCGGCTCGACTTTGAAGTGTGGGGGTCACTAGTAGACTGCGGTCACGTCTTAGACTGAGGCTTTCGGGCTCATCTACACACCTTCGATATATACAACAAGAAGACGTTTGAGCGCAAGGGTCTCTTTCACTCTTTCGAAAGAGCAAGCAAGCTCCGACTTTGCGCTCCGTCCGACTCGATCAAAGCGACAAGAGGAGTGCTCGGTCAGGAGCATGTGCATAGCAAAAGCGAGTCTCATGGTGAAGTCGCCGGCTAGGTGCGTCAAAAGCACCGGATTTGAAGGTTGCATGCTGTACAAGTGCAACATACCTGAGGAAGAGGAGCGAGTGAGAGCGATAATGCGAGTGATGTGCGCACAACAAGTTGTGCTAAGGAGAACGACACAGGAACAGCGACATGCGCCGTTCATTTTTCAACCCCCTCGCGGCCTCTGCCCGACTAACAGTGTGCGCTTCGAGATGCCCAAAGCTCAGCTGGTGGCAGATCCGCATGCATTGGCGCTCTGTGCCACGACTGTCATCCATGGGCCCAAAGAAGGCACTCACAGAGTCCTTGTTGGCGAGAGTGTGGCGTCAATCCGATAACCTTGACCAAATAGGCGGTACGCGTGTCTGGAGGTTTGGTCCGCAATAAAAGCAATCAGAACGTGCCCTTTGCTGCTTCAGAGGATCGCTGACTCGGGGTCTGTCGCTCAGGCTCAGCCTGAAGACCTTCAGAGGTTGACGGATGCGCGCACAGATATGGCTCACCAAACAGTACTGTCTGTTGGCACGGTCATCCTAAGGGATCTTCGTTCGACTATGTACTTCGAATCGAAAACGTGCAATGGCTATCGCTACAGGAGAGACAACCTGCAAACAGTGTGTGTCATCAACACAGGCGCGAGATCAGAAAGCAAGATAAGGAAGCGGTCAATGGAGGAAGGGGGCGACAGTTGGCGGGGGAGAGACTTTCAACCGGCTCGTTCCTCCTCTTCAGCTTCGATCTGAGCAAGCTTCTCGAGTGCGGCTTGCCTCGCCTGAGCGCGATCGCCTTCAAATGCAGCGACGGTCTCGCTCGTCCAGGCTTTGAAGGTCTTATTGGTCTTAAAGATGGCGTCGAGCAAGCCCACCGGGCCGTAGTTCTCCGTGTTGAAATAGTGGTGCCAGTCATGGACCAAAGCGCACGTCAAGAATGGAACTGCAGCGGCAGGGAAAAACAGAGCTTTTGTCAGTCTCCTACTCGAGGCACATCTTGCATCGGGTGAAAAGGCATGGCAGGTTGACTCACTGTTGTAACCGCTGTGCTGAGCATGAGTTCCGATCATCAGTCCGCTGAAGAACAGGTACTGGACGCTGAGGTGAGCACGCGTGATGAGCAAGCCGACCAGGATCGGCAGCAGGTTGCTGAAGTAGTGCTCGAGCGGATGAGCGTATGTCGATGCTCCGGCGATGGGTGCACTGAACTCGTGATGCTTCTTGTGGATGTACTTGTAGATCTTGGGGTGGTGCAGCGCTCGGTGCACGGCGTAGAAGCCGATGTCCTCCATCAAGAGGCAGACGAGCCACTGACCCACCAGCTTCTTGCCGGAAGGCAGCGACTCGTATGTCGTCTCGATGCCTCGCCATTCGGCCAGAGGGTAGTAGATGAGGTTCGAGATGGTGTTGACGACCACCAAGTTGAACAGAACGACGGGCATGAGCTTCTTGTACTGAGCTACCGTGGGAGGCTTGTGTGGCTGCATGCGATACCTTGCCAGCCAGGACGGACGGCCGCTCAAGTCGGTAAGAGCAAAGAGGCCAACGAGCAGCAGCTGGCAGCTTGAAAGCAGGATCCACGTGTGCACAGTGTGGATGGTAAAGCGGTCGTACGTGTTGAGCCAATCGTAAGCTGGCTTGGCCAACGAGGACTTGTTGAAGAGGATGGCCATGGTGATTGTGACAAAGTGCGTGGTCAGGCCCATGACCTTGGAATTGTCGTAGGCGCTCTCCAGGAAGCCCCAGTTGCGCTTAGCACGAAGTCTCTCCTCGGTGGGGGTAAGCTTGAAGCCGAGACCTGGGAACGCTCGAAGCTGTTCGGCTGCAACATCAGCACCGGAGCCTGTGGCTGGTGTTGCTTGGGCTTGGCGAGGGCCGGCGACCGCAGCATTGCGCAGCTTCAGATCACCAAGATGAGTGTGCAGAGCTGCGCTAGTGGTCGTAGTCGTTTGAGTGGTCATATTGAAAGGGACACGCCGAAGGATTTCTGAGAGTGGGCTGTGGACCGTCGTTGAGCAGCCCACGAACGACCACCCTGGTCTTCTATATGAAGCCGTCGAGGCTCATGCTTCTACAGACCGTTGCATTCAGCTCGCGTCTTCTCCTGCCGAGCAACAGGCAACGGTAACATGGTGAATAGCGGAACAAGAGCTAGCGGTGGGGGCGGAAGCGACTGTTCTGTCTGAGCAATGCGCATATCCTCGACACAGATTCGAGCGGGTCTTGTCCAACTTCCTGTCGGGTCCCTTCGTTTCGGACGAAAGAGGGTTAGGGTTACATTCGAGCGGAATGGATTGGCTGGTCGCGAAAGACCAATCTGGCAAAGGTCGAGTGGCAGACTGTGCGAACGTCATCTCTCTCACCGGAGAGCATAGGTTCAGACAAGTGGCCACAACCCTGCGGCGGCGGAGCCTTCTGGGTCGCAGCGAAGGGCAAATACTGTATGCAAGATGCGTACAGTGCCTCGCGCTGGTCAGAACATCGGTCGCGAGTCCGACAGTTGGGCTGTGCTACCGTGCATGATATGCTAGGAGAACGAAGCGGCGGCGGCATGCACCATTTGGCTCGCGTAAGGAACAGGCTTCCACGTAAAAGAAAGCTTTCGGCAAAGACCCTTGAAACTGCACGTTGCGGCTAGGTTATGCGAGCTCAAGCTCGCTTATGTCGCACAATGCTGACATCGAAGTCCACGCTAAAGTTGCGAAAGGAGCTGAAACCCTCCGCCGCCGGGCAAGGTACCGAAAAACTCCCGAATCCGGCTGCTGGCTCGGCACCACCCCTGCCTATCCCTGTCCTTGTCGAACATGTCGTCGTTTTCGCGTCCTTTTGATAAGCTGGTCTAGAGACGGACGATGAAGCCTGGATGACCTCCTGGCGCTTCTCGAGGTTGAGACCCTGCCGAAGCGGCGGGAGACCCTTTCCGAATGATGACTGGTGCTCTCTCGCACACCTATTTGTCCGCAAACGTCATTGAGTTGTGTGTCTGTTCTCGGTCGACTATATCAGCACAGGAAGTCGTTTGATCCCCTCTCAGCCTGCATTCACTGATGCATATATGGGTCGCCGTCACCATCCAAAACAATCTTCATTCATTCCTGTCTGACAATCGCCGCAACACTCGAAAGCATCCATCACTTAAGCAACATGTCGCAACAAGCAGGCTACGCTCCACCGAGTCAAAATGGATTCGCTCATCCCCCCGGGCAGGCAGCGTTCTATGCGCAGCCATCTCAGTATCCGCCTGCACCTGGCTATCAGCAGGGCTATCCGCCGCAATCCGGTTGGCAACAGCAAGCACCGCAGCAACAGCATTTCCAAAACTACCAAGCGCCCATGAACTCGTACCCATCACAAGCTCAGCAACCATTTCAGCAACAGCAGAACTCGTTCCCGCCGCAAACTCAGCAACACTTTCCACAACAGCAGGATCCTTCAGGACGCCAGCAGCCAGGAGGACCGCAGTCTAACCAGGTAGACAAGAACCTCGATCCTCTGGGATGGGCGCTCGCCGAATACGGAAGCCCCTTTGCACACTCGAAGGACTGGCGTGCCACTCCATCCGATCTGGAGCTTACGGGTCTTCCGCAGCAGAAGTTCATGTCGCGGGTCAAGCAGCGCTTTGCACGATCACCCGGCGAAGTTTGGGACAAACCACCTCCCAGCTTTGGTCGCACACCACAGCAGGGATGGAGCTACGCACCCTTCGAGCCCTTTTCGCTCCCAGCAGCGGGTGAGCAGCTGGCAGATGGGTTCAAGCCGCTCTACTTTGGACGTGTTCTCGCCGACCACGATGTGTCGGCTGCTGATTGGGCGCGCTTTTTGGAGGACATCTCGGTGGCTGGCAGAATGACTGGTGGACAGCAGGTCATCTCGCAAATCGCTCCCGTCACCATGCACCTGGGAGCAACCGGCTACTTCGTGACCAAGGCGATTCAGAAACGTATGAAGCAGAGCAAGAATCCTGTCATCTCCGAGACAGTCGAGATGTGGGAGCAGAACTTCTTCCTCCGACGTGGTCTCGACGTCTACATCCGAGACACCGAGGGCAGGATGACGAGCTACGCTCCCGGAGAGCCTGTTCCCGGCTCAGCTGTGGCCAAGACCAACGATATGGATCATCACTCTCACGACGATTCGGATGATGACAGCAGCGACACAGATGGGCATCACGGAGAAAAGTCTCGCAAGGAGAAGAAGAAGGAACGCGAAGAGCGCAAGAAGAAGCGCAAAGAAGAGAAGAAGAGGAAGGAGAAGGAGCACAAGAAGGACAAAAAGAAGCCTCAGTTCTACCTCATCGTCGCGCCCAAACAGTCGATGTAGCTTCTTTCCTTTGTTGCTCAAGCAACACCGTCTGTCATGTCTCCGTTGTCGTTCCCTGCAATCACATCTTATCCGAGCATCCTTCCCGTAATCTCGCCGTCTCGTAAGGCAAGAGTGTTGTGATAAGTCTGAAGAGGACCGCAGTCATTCCGTCATCGTTGAGGCAACATCGCCACAGTTTAACAATCATCCCGCGAGTGGCATGAACGCAGCCGGCACTGTTATCGAATTTGGCATCCGACGGAAGCTGCTCTGCATTTGCTCATTTCACCGAACGTGCAGCAGCTGTGCGTCATTTCGGCATGTTTGGGCTCACTCTTGATAGTAGATATTGCGGACCGACGTAACTACCGAGATAGGTGCCGAATTATGGTCCGAGATAGGGACCGACAAGAGAGCCTCAATGACACCTTGCGACAGCGCCCAGCCCCTTTCGATGCGCATATCGTCGTGCCGAGACCAACCTCTCTCTGGCTCTGACTTCGCCAAAGTATCGATAACGGCTAGTTGTGCCACCTTCGGGGCTGTGACGAGAGACCGCCCGGAGCCCTCCTCGGTTCTTGGAACCGCAATTCAGACTCCGTCTCAGATACACAGGTTTTTGCCTTCTGGATCCGCTCAGTGCCAAGATGCGACATCTCTGCGACGTGCTTCCATGCTCGACATGTCATGGACACCCGGATGACAGAGACAATCACAGCACTCCCGACGCCTCCCACCATGTCGGCATGGCTAAAAGAAGCTAGTCGCCGCGCATAGTGTCTCTTCTCGCAGGAGGCTGTGGAAGCTATGAGGTGGACATGATGCATCCATCAGTCGCCCAGATTCGTCGAGCGAAACCGAGATGTATGTACTGAGGCAGTAAGCATGAGCAACGATCTTGCCATTAACCGGATCTCAGCGACACAGCTCTTGTCAGAAGCCTCTTTGCGACAGTATAAGCACAAGGTTGCAAGGCCTCTGCCGATCATTTATAGTCTGCTACTCTGCATACCTCCCGCCCCTCCTCTTCGCTCACGAACAACCAGCTAGATCACCATCGACGAGTACAGCCGCCTTGCCGACTCATCCGTATCTCCAGTCATGACAGTGCCAGACTCCGTGCTAGTCTATGAAGTCTTCATTGGCGTCTATGTCATTACCTTCATCCTGACTCTCCTTTGTGGATTCCGCAATGGTTTCTCAAGAGCGGCGGGTTTCTTCTCGTTAGTCTTGTTCTCCGGAAGTAAGTCGACTCATCAGCAACACCATCAGCAGATGACCTACCGTGGCACTAATTGCTGACCCCGCTGCCTCACACTTGTTTCAAAACATCGACGTTCAAAAGTTCGCCTTGCTTCGAACATCATGCTCACCCAGCAGTACTACAAGCACTATAACAGCATCTCAGAGGTCAAGTGGGGTTACATCCTCCACGGCATCGGCTACTCGTTCTTGGTAACAAGCGTGCTATCCTTCCTTGCCATTGTCCACGCCAACGCCAACGGACTCGGAGATGCCACGTCCAAAGGCTACAAGAGGCCATGGGTACTGCGCATCTTGCACCTCGTCAACGTCGGTGCTCTCGTTCTCCTGATCACCGGCTACTCGAAGAGCGGAGACGTGTTCGACGGCGCTCACCCCGACGCCAAGCTCGACAGCAAGGCTCACATCGGAGACATCATCTACTGCGGCATCACCGTCGTCCTCTTCGGCTACTGTTCCGTGCTCTTCCCCAAGACTACAGGCAAGGACAAGAAGATCCTGGCACGCGTCTTCCTCGGCCTGGTTTTCATGGCGATTCGTTGCGGTTATGCTACCTGGCACACATATCGGGTGCCCTTCTTGGGTGTCAACACTTGGGTCAAGCTTGGTCTCGACTACATTCCCGAGGTGCTGGCCGTGTTGGCTTTCGTCACCATCGCCTTCGTGGGCCGTGACCAGGACGCCTACACTTCGTCAAAGCACTACCAGTTTGCGCATCCCGGTCCCGGCTATGCTTGACCTTTGACATCGCCGCAACCGCCATCCGCGGAATAGGCCAGCCGAATCGACGACAACGAACCTGTACATGAACCTTTCCGAATGTATATACACGATTCTACTCTTCGCATACAATGCTACTACTTGACGATAAAGTTAACGTTGTTTTTTCGTGTGTGGCCGCCTCTGACAAGGTCCAAACGGTCTCTGGCGCATCTCTCACGGTGCGCCTTTGCTGCTTGTCAGATTTGCGTTTGATCCCATGCTGTCTGTTTGTGCAAAAAAACGCGTGTGCGACGGTGTTGCCGCGTGTTACGGCGCTGTACCCCGCGAAGCATTTGCCAAGGTGTCAGAGTCCAACAACGCCTCGCTGCCACCTCGAGCTCCAGTCCGCTTCTCGGTCGGGGTTTGACGTCCTTCAGCGCGGCTTGGGCCAGGACTCGCTGGGCCAGGACTCGCTCCGTGGCCTGCGAGGCAACCGCAATGTCAGTTACGAGCGCGTGGGCCAGTCAGTGAACTTCTTTATCACCGACACTTGAAGGGGTCAAGGTTTTCAGTCTTCGAATCTGGTGACATTCATGATGTGGTCGAGTCAGATCAATATTCGATATGATTGTCGGTTCTATCTTCACATGATCAATGAAAATATCTCTGCCACTTAATCAATTAATACTATCCTTTCGCTCAGTCGATGGTTACATGTCGCCAATTTCCATCTATGAACACGACACTGCGATGACTGGAGGAACCCTGACTGTTTACTGAAGGTACAGGGTCACGCCTGTGCCGCAGCCATTGATGCTGCCAATGGACAACTGGCCCCCGCACGATTGGAGCACCGTGTAGCCTTCGGAGGTTGTGCATGACAATTGGTTGGTGCCGCTCGCCAAAGAGCAGGTAATGATGTTCTGCGGCGAATAGGCGCCGTCTTGAGTCATGCGGAAGTAGTAGACGGATGAAGAACCGACGGTAGACGACTTGAAGGTGGTGTCGCTGGCGAGAAGCAGGCGACTCGCGGTGAGGTCCAACGTCACCCTCGAGGCGGAATCGGCACCCGACACAAGCGATAGTTTCCTCGAGGCCGAACCAAAGTCGGTTGACGTCGAGGCGTACTGGATAGTGCCATCGTCCAGGACAGCCTTAAGGACACCAGAGGTCACCGTGGGTGCTGGCGCCACTGTGGTCGTCGAGGTGACAGTATCGGTGGCTACCGTCGTCGTCACCGTCACGGTGGGTGCCTGCTCGACCGACGTGCTCGTCACGGTCAAGGTGGCCGTCGTCGTCGTGACAGTCTCGGTCGAGGTGTCGGTCTTGGTATCAGTCACAGCCTGGGTCGTCGTGGAGCTGGTCGTGAGCGGGGCTGGAGTGCTCGTGGCAGTGACGGTGGCAGTGACCTTTTGGGTTGGGTTCGACGTGCGCCCGTAGACGATGAGCAGGCAGGCTTCAGTGATTTCGCTCGAGACAAAGGAGCCGAAGATGCTGGCCGCCTGCGAGCTCGTCAGCGCGCCCCGCTTTTCCAGCGGCGACCCATCATGATAAGGTGGCACAGGGTTGAGAGCGGTGGGCAAGACAGAACGTCGTCTGCGCTGCGCATCGACATCGGTGACAGTCGTGGTCGTTGTTTCGGTAGCCGTCACACTGTCGGTACTCGTGGGCGTGGTGGTAATCGTCTCGGTCGTCGTGGTTGCCGTCGAGGTCGACAGCGTCGTCGTCGTGGTCTCGCTCACCGTCGTAGTCTCGGTAGAGGTCACTGTGGCGGGCACCGTCGTCGTGGCGGCTGCCAGCGTCGTTGTCTGCGTCGTGGTGAGCGTCGTTGAGGGCGTGGTAGGCTGGCGACCGTTGAGATAGGCGACGCAGAAAAGCCTGGCGGGGCGCAAGCCGAATCGGTTGAGCTTGTTGGAACAATCCGACACACGCCGCGAGTGGTCGCGACGGCTGGGCTGCGCATCGGCGGTGGCGGCCAAGAGGCCTGCCACAAGGACAAGCAACACCAAGAGGCGCCGGCAGAACATGTCGGAAAGAGAAGAAGGCGACGAAGACGAAGAAGGGAGGAGTCGATGACAGTCAATCATTGCTGCTTCACAGTCTGAACCCCTTTTATAAACCTTTCGGTCGTAGGACGATCTGTTTGGGCTACAGCTACTTGTGTCACATAGGATTCGAAGCCCCTCGGGGTGCGATGAAGGCCAATGCAGTAGATAGTTCGTCATGCAGACGCGGGAGGCTTGCATCTGGTAACTCGTCGGAAAATCAATGGAGACGACACTCTATGATGACCTACTGTTGCGACGAAAGCCAATGTAGCAGGTTGTTCCCCATGCAGGCGTGGGAGATTCATGCAGGCGCGGGAGGCTCATGCGGGCGCCTGAGTCTGGCGTCAGGTGAAATGTCGGATAATCGCATCTTCCTATGACGGCCAAGCGTACCTTTGCCATGGGTCAACTTGGTGGTGCCCGTCCGGAGCGCAAAAAGGAAAAAGATACACGCAGCAAGCAGTACAGTGGTACGGAGGGAAAACAAACGCGGCGGGGCCTAGACCTAGTTGAGTTTCTTTCTCGTTGATTTGGAAGAGATCTTGTCCTCTCTCGTGGACTTTAGTCCTCCATCTAAAAAATAAGACGAGACAAAACCCCGCTTATGACCGACTGAAATCAATTTCAACAAAGAATAGTGCGGGAGGCAAGCGTTTCCATACATAAATTGATCAAGTCATATTTCCCTTGGAACAAATTGATCCGCCGTCGAGGAGAGTTTCGTCGATTCCGTCGTCGGGAGTAGTGAGAGCCAGGCTGGAAAACTGCACAAGGAGCCAAGAGCACGGGCAAATCGACTCACTTGCTATCGACGCATCCCACCCGAACTCTGCACCCCTTGGATTGGTTCCTCGGGCCGATCCCCAAAAGAGTTGGCTCTGATACAGGGAATGGCGAAGGAGAGTGCGTCAGTTGTTGGTTCCGGAGATCATCTTGTCGATCAAGAAAATCAAGGCAAAAACTGTTGTCCCTGATCTAAGTACCCCGCGTTTCAGTTTGGTTTGAGAAATTTTGCCTTCGGGCCATCCCAATCCATTGCGCAAAGCCGCTACAACAGCAAATCCGCAGTAGCACAGAAGTCTCGCACAATACTGTATCTGGTCTTCCGTGTTCAAGTAGAAATCTCTGAGGCACACCGAAGAACCTCTGTTGCACTCGGATTTTCACCTTAGCCTCCAAACAGAGAAGCAGGTTGCTGTTTTTTGGAAGGCAGAAGACCGCACGCTGCTGATCTGCTAACCCTAGCCATAGCCCGATCTTAAACCCCTTACTCCGAACGGCAATCGAATTTGCTGGATGTGGTTGCGCCGAGATGTTTGGAATGGTGCCCAGCTTGATTGTGACGGGATATAGCGACAGTTGACCGAGCTGAAGACGTTTTGACAGTCACCCCGCTCAAACGGATCGGTAAAAATGGCGCTTCAGGTCCACTAGCTCTCCTCTCGCACTGGACGACGCGCACCCGTGAGCCAAATTGTTCGTGATGTACTAGACCGGGCTTAGCACGGGATCCCTCGGCGATGCTGATCGTTACATCAGATCTTTCCGGCTGCAGCACAACCAACTGCCGTTTGCTTTGCCCAGCCCTACGCGGCATTCGCAGAGAACTGTCAACTTTCGCAGTTTTACCGCTTGATACAAGTCTTTCCGTTCAACCCTAATCACCGCGGCGCAATATCAAACATCAACGATCGGATCTGGACGGACAGGCAGAAAATGACGGTGCTGAGACTACGAGATCTCATACTCCGCAAGGTGGAAGAGAGTCTGCGCCACGAGATGTGGTTGAGGCGCACGTGCTTATTGGGTCAGCAATCTTGGATGGGCGATTCAGAGGTTCGAACCGATGCAACTCATGTCCCGGTTGGCAATCCTCACATTCATGTACGCTGTCAGCAAAGTGAATCGTGAAGCTGCCGAAGTTCAGATCGACGGCGAACGAATATCATTGCTAGACCTTATCACGAGTAGTAACAGAAATTGGTCGACTCTGTCGACATCTATTTCGGAGCTTCTTTCACCTCGAAGACCAACAAGCTTTCGGGAAGAAGAGGGGGCAACTGAACCCCAACAGCGGCAAGCATATGGCCGGTCAGAGTGCAGGGCTCCTCAGCGTGCAGCCACCACAAATTTGGCTGTCCGTCCCACAAAGCTTGCCCGATCAGTTTCAGGCTCTCTGACGATCGAGATGGTGTAAGTGCGGTCACCGTCTAGACCGTTAAAGGTCACAGGAGCTGGTGGGTATGTTTGCGAGATCTGCATCTGCACGAAAGTGTACAACGCCTTTGTAGCGTCCTGCGAGACGATTCCACGTAGATCGGCACCTATCTCGAAAGGCAAGTCTGCAAAGAAAGGAGGACCCGTGTGAATGACAGATCTCCACGTCTTGTGCAGATCCATCCACTGTCTGACTTGATCAAGTTCCACGTTGTCGATCTGACTGACCTCCCGTTCCATGCCCATGTGTCCGAACAGGGCAACACCAGTGCGTAGGTGCAAGCCGTGAGTTCGGCCGGTGGTGTGACTTTATGCTGGTCCCACACGGGCGCCCATCAGCTCGTTGGGAACAAGAAAGTTGTTGTACTTTTGAATGGTGAGCCTCTCAAGAGGGACCGTACAGTTCCCGATCCAGATACGGTCGGTCCTGCCCAAGTTGTCCAAATCCACTCGGGCACTGCCAGATGCACAGATCTCGATCTCAAGTCCAGGATGACGCTCTTTAACAGTATTCATCAAGCGGTAGACGGCATTGGTGGTGGTGTGGACAGCAGCGCGGCCTTCGTTACCTCCAGCCTCGACGAGGTCATGATTGTGATCTCGTTTGAAGTAATCGACCACCGGGTCCTCGCACAGTCCCGGTTCGGCGAGTAACACTCTATGTTGGCACGGCGCCCTGTCGACATAGCAAGTCAGTGCAAGCATCGTACAATACACGCGAGGTGTGATGCTATATTACCACTGTCAACGTACAAGCATGCTTCTATCTAGTCTTTTTGACATGGTGCTTGGCAGCTTCAAGCTCGGCAGCCTCGTGCTTTGCCAAAAACGAGAGGACCTCTAGCCTGGCGGCGACTTCGTCACCGTCGCAGTTGTGCTTGGCTTCGGCCAGAGTCTTGCGGTATTTGACATTGGTGCCGTGAACGAAATCCATCAAACCCGTGGGACCAAAGTTCTCGGTAAAGGCAAAGTGGTGGAAATCGTGCTGAAGCGGGCTGCTGAGACCCGGAATGTAGTACCCGGAGTGCGCTTGGATGGTGCCGATCTCAAGCAAGCAGAAAGCAAAGACGTTCTGGCTCCAGTGATGAGGGACGACAAAGCTACCTAGCGTGTTGGGAAGCAGGTTCGAGAAGAGATGCTCCGTCATGGTGCAGTACGTGGCAGCGAGCGCTACAGGTGCTGTGAACTCGTGATGCTTCTTGTGAAAGCGGGCATACATCGCCGGCGAGTGGAAAAAGCGGTGAATGTAGAAGAAGCCAACCTCGGTGCACAGGACTGCGAACGAACAAGCAAAGTCAGAGAGGGAAATAAACAAAGAAGCAGCTGTTTTACTTGCAATAAGACTTACTGTCAAAAAGGACGGTGGCAACGGTCTGTAAAGGGCCGGGGACCTGATCGGAGGTGGTTGGAAATGGTTTAAGGTATGCTCCAGCGAGTAGCAGAGGTGTTGAGACGAACAAATGGTTTCTGAGAGCGCCAAGGGCGATCTTGAGATACTCGCTGCGATCGACGTGGACAAATGGCTGCACCTTGTACTTCCACAGCCACTGCGGCCTACGAGTGAGATCTGCGTAGGCGTAGATGCCGGAAATGCCAAAAAGGACACTTGTTGTGATGAGCCACGAACCAACGAAGCGCAACTGGAAGGAGCCATATCGCTCTGTGAGGCTGTCGTAGAGGTTGTGAGCGAAGGCGGTGGTATTGAAGAAGGTGAAGCTTGAGATCAGGACGAGGTTGACAATGTTTTTGGTGAGCAGCGTTCGAGGTTGCAAGAGGGTCGAGTCGTAGCCCCAGTGCTTGGAGCGAGGGATAGGCTTGCCTTGAAGGTCTTTCGGCAACCTCGAGGACTGGTTGGCACGAACGAAGTCGCTATCGCTGGTAGGAATGGCATTCTTGTCAGCGATCGCGGTGACCGGGGCCTCCTGCCTCGTCACGATGATCGTGGACATGGTGTGTGCGGCGAAAGTGGTGGGGATGGACGAAGCACGAACCTTGACAAGAGCTTCGATCAAGAGGTGCTTATATGGGCGAACAAGGAACGGTGTTGGAACCGTGACAGCTCTCTGGGAGTTTTGCGGGCTGGTGTGGCAACTCCACCGTACCGGTCGCTTGGGAGAGAAGCAATAGTTGTGGGACCGTGACGGCCTGCCAGGGTCCTTCGCGAGGCAGAGAGGCGACTTCGCTACTGGGACCGGACGTCTGGGGAAGAAGCAACGTCGTTGGGACAGTGTGCCAAGCCTTCTTCCCCCGGAGGTGCAGTGGGTCGGCAAATTCATTACCCCGGTTGTCGCTCGAAGCTGAGACGCCGAGATTGCCGAAGGGAGCGAGGTACAAATTGCCGTTTCACGCTGCGACACCATTCACATGCCCCTTTTTGCACAAACAGACAGATCAATTGACTGTGTGGAGTGTGGCAGGGTCCAGACGCGCACAAAATACGGAGTATTTCTTTAGAATTGTGAGATCGAAGATGCCTCGACGGTCAGAGCGCATGTTTGACATTTGTGTAATTAGGAAGTTTTCGGCCGCCGATGGTTGTCTGACGGGCACGCAAGCCGAGATGATGGAGACAACGATGGTGGTGAGATGCAGATGGCAGGTGCTGCTCAGGCAAGTATACTGACTTGGTACTCGCAGTCGTCGAGGCTGTCCTGCGCAGTGCGGTATTCCGCACAGACATAGGTCGAGTTATTGATCAGCATCTCTCTGATTTGAAACTAGGGTTAATTGGCACTGTGCGAGAACACCTGGGCTCCGTCGTCCTCTACAAGGGCAGGAGAGTCTTTTGCGCTTTTGCAATCTTTGCTTCGCCATGCAACCCCTTGCCCCTTTGCCCCATTCCCCTGGCGGCACACGTGCATGATCAGCCTGTCGCTTGTATTCCACTCCTTCTTCGCAACCTTTTCACCACAGCGTTGAGTTCTCCCATCTATCGTATTTCTTGCCTTCGCCGCTTTGGTACCTGTGACTTGGTCTTTGTTTTGTTACCTGTCTCAGTCAGGTGCCATCCGACGCTGTTTCCAGTTTCAGCAACAGTTCAGTTATTTTGCCCGGAGGCCTGCTTTTTGATTGTCGCCTTGCTGCGTACTAGAATCGACAATATCTTCACCACTTCCTTATCGGATCCAGTTTGCGTTTATAATTCCATAGCCTAGATTTGTGCAAGCATGGAAGAGTTTTGTATGCTATTCGCTGACCCAGTAAGAGGACCCGTAGCTGAGTAGATTGAAGGATGAGTCCGAGTGTTTCAGCTGCTCCGTCAGACTTTGAATGTCGAACGGCTCCACACCGTCATAGCCGTCCTTCCAGCATTCAACAAACAGGAGTGCCCTGACTTCCACATCCATCTCCAGATCTTCTTCCGGCCCGCAGTTCAAAAGACCGATAACGCACGGCGATAATCCAGCAGCAGCGTTGATCGCAACGAAAGAGTTGATCTTGCTTGCCGCTGCCTCGGCGTCCGCAAGCTCCTCGACTCGTATCTTGTGTGTGATGTTTGTCTCGCCTGTCCGCAGAGGGGTGGTCATGTCGCTCAACAAAGCCTGCTCGAGTATAGCAAGCGCTGAAAGGCTAGATGCAAACCGCTTATCGTAGCCGGGTGGCGAACCGTTTGTACCTGAGGTCGATTGTCATAGTCGCGAACCAAGACGCAAGATGCAGTGTGTAATTTAGCAAGGTGAGCCAACGGCAGCGGAACCTGAGAAACACACTGGTCTGGTGCCGGTGGCGATCCATTTTTGTTTTGGCAGGAGCGGCGCACAGGACCCTGGCAGATGCGTCCAATTCCTCCAATTTTGGCTGATGGCACAAAGACAGCTCACGTGCCTGGCGCTCAGCCTTGGTGCGCTGCGCTGACCATTGCTGAAGAGTACGCTGACCGCTGCTGCACTTTGATGGGGATCACCGGGCTTGGAACAGCGCAAGAGATGCACGCTCAGAATTACTTTGAAAATCAGGAAGACGTCCACTACAAATTTATGAGATGCGTTGTAGTCAGCTGAAATCACCTGGAAATGCTGCTTGTCAAAGTCAAGACTTCAAATCAGAAGACATGCACTTCAAAAGATCAAGACGTTCAAAATCAGCAACCCAGACGTTCATATTTGACCAGGAAGACGTTCATACTCAAGTTGGATAGGCAGCCACTACAAGAGAGTCAAGCCAAGCGTTGATGGTGAGATCATTCTGTTCTTGCCACACGCTCCCACCGTGAATATGTCTCTTGTTGTCTGCCCTGTTTGCCATCTGAGCTACTCTGTCTCCAACATCACTGCTCACATCCGCCGCTTCCATGCTGGTGTGCGTGTATCTCAGGAGGCAGCTGCCGCCAGCGGCCTGGCGGCATGCAACTGCGGTCAGGTAGTCTTCAATGCAGCGGCACTGAAGAAGCATCAGGGCAT